>NC_091827.1:24139464-24264464 GCF_038994185.2 Dermacentor albipictus | reverse complement strand
AGCGCCGGCAACGTGACGCGTGTCTTGACTTTTTTTCCTGACGCTTAAAGTGAGCGCGTGGGGGAAAAAAAAAGAAGATTTCTGCGAGGGAGGCTGGCAGTTGCGAACGTGTGGTGACGTGTGCGGGAACAACGGGACCTTTAGTGCGAAGCATCATACAGAAAGCTCACGCAAGGACATTTTCATTTTTTTTTTCGGTTTGGCTTAAAAAAAAAAGAAAGGTACAGTTGCAATTTGCAAATCCGGCGGCATAATCCTACGTCCTCAAAATAGACCTAATACTGTCTATAATATCGGAAACTCATGAAGATATAATAATAATAATAATAATAATAATAATAATAATAATAATAATAATAATAATAATAATAATAATAATAATCGCCATTGGCGTCGTTATCCGCATCAGTAGCGGCCTATTTTTATGTCCACTGTGGGATGAAAGCCTCTCCCTGCGATCTCCATTTGCCCCTGTCTTGCGCTACCTGACTCCAACTTGCGCCTGCAAATTTGCTAATTTCATCACCTCTATTCTTCTGCCGTCTTCGACTGTTCTTCCCTTCCCCTGGCGCCCATTCTGTAACTATGACGGTCCGTGGGTTATCTATCCTACGCGTCAGGATATATGAGGCAGTTAGTCAATTAAATTTAAAACATAACTCAATATCTTGGTTTTTGTGTGGAGTGCGAAATGATAAACTAACTTACGACTTAAAAAAAAAAAGCCAATCTATATTGCCTACGCAGTAAGCGTTCATTGAAGGAGGATCACACGACGCCGCGATGATCTGCGGTGCCTGGGTCCTTTGGGCACGAAGGCCCCACCAACCGCAAGGAGGTCGGAAGCTGCGCCCCTCTTTACGCACTAAAGTAGTATAGCTACCGCGCACAACTAACGTGCACCTTGTGCGGAGGCGCGCGTTCATTGGTGCAATTTCTTCATTTATTTATTTAGCATACCCTCAGTGCTATTACGTCACTATAGGGGGGAGTGGTCACAAGGAACAAACTGGAGTTAACAAAGCAAAACAACACATATACAAAAACAGAAAGGAAATGGTGCACCTAGACCTACAAAGTTAGCTGTGGCGTTCGTTAGTAAAGGTTAAACAATGGGAAGAAAAAGGTTCCTAGTTATACAGTGCTAGCTATGACGTTCGTGAATAACTGGTGATCTGCGACGGTGGCCACCGAGGCGGAAAGGCGATTCCACTCGTTGGAAGTGCGTGGTACAAATGGCTGCAAGAAAGCGTTGGATCTGCATAATGGAATGCCGCCTTTATGGATGTGATCTAGTCTCTGCGATATATACGGAGGCGGAGAAATAAGTGTGTTGCTTAACAGCGGGTGATGGAATAACTTATGAGAAAGGGACGGACGGAACATTTTGCGACGTAAGAATGGTAAGTTAAGGCTAGATTTCATGGCAGTAATACTAGCCGTTCTGTTGTATTTAGAAAGAATGAAATGAGTACAGTTATTCTGAACCATTTCCAATGAGTGCGTTAGGTTTATTTGACCTGCATCCCAGATTGAAGCAACATAATCAAGTTTGGGTCGTATTAGAATTTTATAGAGGACTAATTTTAAGGAAGAAGGATCTTTGGAAATGCTGAGTCGTAAGTAACCTGGTATTGGGCTAGCGTTACTTATTATATGTGCGATGTGAGTATTCCTAGTGAAATCGGACATGATGTGAAGACCAAAGAACTTGTAAGTGGTTACCAGATCTAGGGGAGCGTTATAAAAAGAGTACACCGGTAGTTCATTGGTAGTTCTAGATACACGCATGAATTTACACTTGTTAACGTTTAAGTCCATTAACCATGAATTGCACCATGCAAAAACGGCGTAAAACGGCAAAAAGCTTTAAGCCTGGTTACATCATCATAGCAAGTTATTTCGGTGTAAATTACACAGTCTTCAGCAAATCGGTGAATTTAAGAAGAAACACAGAAAGGTAAGTCATTAATATAAACGAGAAATAGGAGAGGTCCAAGCACGGAGCCCTGGTTGGGGCCATCATTGGACACCAAGCGCGGCTCGCAACTCTCCACAGCAATATACTCCTGCTCTCGGACTGAAAACATGCCTCGACCAAAGAAGGTGATCGTTGCTTCCACGTCCTGCGCCAGAATATACAACTGATGGCCAGTGCTAACCTAACCTAACGGAAGAAGCATAGAATTTCTCACTATAACACCTCGAGGGTAATCTGGCGCCACCGTCTATGGGAGTTTCTTAAGGGGGCACCGTGCCGTCATGGGAATGACGGTATATGTGTCTGCGAGGCTCGTGTTGGCTGGTGTTGTAAGAGGCTTCGTCTAAAACGTGGATATGGCTACGCAAATAACGCGTTCTCAAAGTAAAATCTTCATAAAATGTTACCATTCACGCAGATTACATCTTTACTCACCAACGATGCATGACCAAGCGAAGAAAAACAAGAACAGACGACCAACTGTTTCAAAGCGAGCGCGAACCTTGTCGTCTGTCCTCCAACTTTAGCGGCCCGCTGATACTTTTTACGTAACATGTAGTCGTACACACAATAACAAGTTCTTATAGTTAAACAAAACATGTTTTCGCGTAATAATAAAGCTAAAACAGCTTTTCACGTATTGTTCTAGTAGAAAATGAATCATTGTGACAGACGGAACGGTACTTGCAAAGCGCGTCTTCAAGATGCCCTTTCTCTACGAGAACGATGCCAATCCGAATCCACAATATACCGGCATTCCCATGCATACCACAGCGCAGCAGCGCCAGATTTCCTTCTAGGTAATGTAGTGAGAAACTCTATGGGAAGAAGAGAAGCAAGAAGGTTGAGCTCGCAAAATGCGCATATAAGGAGCCGTTATATAATGTCTCCCACCATGGTAACACCCCTTTAGGGAGTTTCAACCGTATTTATTTTATAGACCATACTGTAGCAATGGAATCGTTTATTTGCCACCATATTGGATATTACATTACCGCTGCCGTTTCATGTCTGTAACAACCAGCTGCGCGGTACTATGGAGTCGACTGGTGTGCATGAAAGTGGTTGTGAGGATGCGTTTTGAGCATCATGGCCGCACAAATTTGACTAGTGTTGCAATGCCGGTTTTGTTAAATTAATTTAATTAAATTATGGGGTTTTACGTGCCAAAACCACTTTCTGATTATGAGGCACGCCGTAGTGGGGGACTCCAGAAATTTCGACCACCTGGGGTTCTTTAACGTGCACCTAAATCTAAGTACACGGGTGTTTTCGCATTTCGCCCCCATCGAAATGCGGCCGCCGTGGCCGGGATTCGATCCCGCGACCTCGTGATCAGCAGCCCAACACCATAGCCACTGAGCAACCACGGCGGGTGCGGGTTTTGTTGCTACGCTGTTTTGGAGTGCTGGTGTATTAAAGGTGCTCTTCTTGTGTCCTAGTCTTATTCGCGCTAGCTACACCAATATCTGGACAAATTGATTACACCAACTTAGCGGTAATACGCTAGTATTACCCATTAAACGAAGTTGCACCGGTGGTCAGTATTAAGCGAAGTATAAATTTGACGTCACTTCGCACAAAACTGAGCAATTGCTCGTGTAAAACTACAAGATGGCGACGCCCCACGAATGGAGAATAAGGTCGCCTACATATTTAGGTCGGAGAAGTGTGCAAAAGCTGCGAATCATGCAGCTTCTTCAAGGAGAAGGGCTGCACGTATTTACTTAAAGAACATGCCATGTGGCAAACCGTGAGAATAAGAAAAATAAAGGTGCGGCTTACGGCAGATCCAGTCACACCATGCCACCAGGTTATCTAGTTGATATAAATCGACCTGCAGGTCTCTCATAGTAGATGTCGCAATTCTGTCCCGTCGTGAGCTGCATTCCTTGACAAGCAGATGCAACGCTATAAGAATAACAGGGTGGTGTTGGCTGATTGACCAATTTTCACAGAAAAGAAATGTGTAATCAAACACGGCGATACGAATTGCGGAATCGAAGGTAGTACAGTAATATTCATTTAGCGCAAATCCTGCGCTTAGCACCACTTCGAAGTACGACCCCCCCCATACATACATACATACATACATACATACATACATACATACATACATACATACATACATACATGCGTACATACGTACATACATACGTACATACATACATACGTACGTACGTACGTACATACATACATACATACATACATACATACATACATACATACATACATACATACATACATACATACATACATACATACATACATACATACATACATACATACATACATACATACATACATACATACATACATACATACATACATACATACATACATACATACATACATACATACATACATACATACATACATACATACATACATACATACATACATACATACATACATACATACATACATACATACATACATACATACATACATACATACATACATACATACATACATACATACATAGTAATAACACGCAAGCGTACGAAGGCCGCGCGCTGACTGCATCAGAATCCATGGATAGCGCGAGTTATTGATGGCGAACGGAGCAGAGAAATAAATAAAGTGTGGCTCAATCCTGCGAATCTCATTCGCAATGCACGATCCACGCAGCTTTTAGCGAGAAAAGCGATCGACATCATCCTGGAAACGGCGGCTACGAGAGCCCGCGTTTGAAAGCCGAGGTACCAAACTGATCCGACCCATACATCGCGCCCGTACAAGTGCGTATACGTATACGCGCGTATCGGTTCGGCGCGTTGCACATCGCATCGAAAGAGCCTGGCTGCGCGGGCGGGAGACGAGACGATCTCGCGAGAGTGACGACCACTGCGTGAATTCTGCAAGAGATTCTGCCCGCTCGAGAGAATGCCGAATAAGGCACCGGTTTTGCAAAGCGCGGGACGTACAAGCATATCCGGCCGAACGCCGGTGCTTCGATGACGCGATTGAGCGACGAGGTAATCGAAGTAAAAAAAAAACGAGAATAAGATTGATGTATATGGGCCATACCGGGGAAGAGTTGCAACACGCTGAGTTGGAGGCCGGATTCGCCATTTGCCACGTACGCCTCGAGTCTGCATGATGCATGGTGCCTGACGTTCACCGTGAGTGATAACTGGGGTAGCCGACACGACAAGCTATGAGCCACGCGAAAGCTCCATACACTGTAAACACAGCACTTTCTGTCACAGAGCACTTTTCTTCCATTTTTTATACGCAACCGTCACTGTACACCCCAATAACATGGCAATATGGCCTAAGCTGTCCTCGTCAGGATCATCGTGATGAGTAAATTAAATATCTGCTGCAGGACGGCGGACTTTCCCAGCCATCACCAAATATCCATATGTCTGCGAATTTCCCAATCTTGTACCACCTAGGTCACTGCCATTCGTCACCGGATTTTCCTTCTCTTGGCGCCCATTCTGTAACTCCATGTGGACCACCGGTTATCAACTCTACGCATCACATGTGCCATCTATATATATTTCTTCTTCCTTCGCTCTCTAATGCACACCGCTGCCTTCCCGCCTCTTAACGTTAGTCCTATCCTTTCTCTTCGCCTCCTGGGGGTGCCCTTACATTCTTCTCAAGCTTCTTCGTTATCCGTGATTGAAGTGTCAGACAGATAGGTCAGCACTGATAGAATCCACTGCTACGTTTCTTTTTAAGATTGGAGATTACTAAGCGATGGATATCCTACACAAGTACCAAAATATGCTGGTTTCTTCCTTTAGTGAATAATAAACGTAACATGTATATCAAAAATCCCTATAAAAATAGTCATATATATATATATATATATATATATATATATATATATATATATATATATATATATATATATATACATATATATATATATATATATATAAGTGTGTGTGTGTGTGTGTGCAGACTTGAGTGCATTGCAAATTGCTGTCCCCCCCCTGTAATGAACCGCAAGAGAGGGTTACCAGCATTTTCCCGGGTAAATAAATAATCAATGGGACGGGACGCGTTTGCGTAGCGGGTGTCCTTGTATAAAGTCGGCCGCGACGAGATCGAAGACTCGATGATCTGGGCGTCGGGGCACGCCGGCGGCAGTGACGCAGGCGCCGCCGCTTAATGCGGGCGACACCCCTCCCCCCTCCCCCCAGGGCGGAGACACGGATCATTTATTGCGGGGACTTTCACTCTGGCACGCGATCGCGACGCCGGCACGCTTCGGTGCACCGAAGAGGACGCGGCCTGCAGTTGTTAGTCATGGAGACGGGCGCGAGGATGCGAGCGAGGAGCATCGCCCGGGGGCTTCGTCAATCGAAGACAGCGGGGAAGACGAGAGAGAAAAAAAAATGGAATCATGGAAGGAGAGAGAGGACAGAAGAAGTGAGAATAGGAAATAGGCAGGAGGGAAAGAAGGATGGAAATACGAGAGAAATGCGGATAGATAGATAGATAGATAGATAGATAGATAGATAGATAGATAGATAGATAGATAGATAGATAGATAGATAGATAGATAGATAGATAGATAGATAGATAGATAGATAGATAGACAGATAGACAGACAGACAGACAGACAGACAGACAGACAGACAGACAGACAGACAGACAGACAGACAGACAGACAGACAGACAGACAGACAGACAGATAGACAGATAGATAGATAGATAGATAGATAGATAGATAGATAGATAGATAGATAGATAGATAGATAGATAGATAGATAGATAGATAGATAGATAGATAGATAGATAGACAGACAGACAGACAGACAGACAGACAGACAGACAGACAGACAGACAGACAGACAGAGAGACAGACAGACAGACAGACAGACAGACAGACAGACAGACAGACAGACAGATAGATAGATAGATAGATAGATAGATAGATAGATAGATAGATAGATAGATAGATAGATAGATAGATAGATAGATAGATAGATAGATAGATAGATAGATAGATAGATAGCGGCACAGTTAGCAATCAGTAAATAAACAGACAGACAGACATCCTGCTCTATGAACCTTTGCATCGCTGACTGCATAGGCAAGATACACTGCTACAAGCGAACAACGGAGAAAGGACTACACGATTTCTAAACAAGACGATTTCTAGACAGCTATACTGTACTAAAGTTATAGACAAGAAAAAAAATCCGAGCCTGTTTTGTTTGGATCGTTTTTGTTGTGTATATGCACCTTGCCGATGATTGCAAGCTTTTACGAAATATATTCTTATAAAATATTTGGTCGGTTCTGAACCTTCCTTCTCAGCTACTTCCACCCCATATGTTCTTGCTTCCTTTTACTGTTTTGACAACTTCTGCAATAAACCCAGTTTATGCGGCTGTAATATGTACAAATAAATACTACAATAACTAAAGACGACCGAGGACGTTTTGGCAACACAAACTGCAATGCTCGTAATTCTGCTGTAGCCATGACAAAATTGACTACACAAAATATGAGCACAACAACTTTGTAACTTTGTGGAAGACACGGCCCTCTAAACTTGGGTTAGTGAACGACGTTCCCCAAACGCAATATTGAAGGACACAATCCTTTTTTTTTTTTCAGTCGGAAACAAAGCGATACCGAGGCAGCGATGGGCAACCAGCCTCGTTTCTCGTCAAATAGTGAAATGCGTGACCGGAACGATCCCCAGTAACCGAATCAAAGTTCGAAACCTGTTCGTTTAGAGAAAGATGAAAATGTCGATCACAGGAATAAAAAATGGGAAGCGCTGGTCGAGGGAAACCGATTCGAACACGGAAATGGCCGCAAGCATAATAGAGATGTCTTTGAAATTGAAAAAAGAATCGTAAAGAAAGTATAGAGATAAACGATCAAAGGAAACAATAAGATACCTTAGGTTAAAAAAGTCATAAAGCGGCTTCCTGCCTTTTGTTGTACTGCAAATACACGGCGATCCGAAGACACAGTACAGGGCCATTTCGGCGCCCAATTTTATGCGGGAAGGAGCATTTCTATGACTCTATTTTTCTCACTTTCTTCTTTGCTTACATCCGTCCTACCGCCTACTTTTCTACCAAATTTTGACAGCGGTGAAACGAGGTACGGAAAACTAGTTCAATAACAAAGAAGAAAAAAAAACAGGAAAAAAATTGGTGGGGGGTGGAAGGAGGGAAAAAAACGTGAAAATTAAAATTTAGAGAAACGTGGGTTGCCGCGAACTTCGCTTCACATCCCATTCGATTGGTCTTTTGCTCGCATTTGTTTTACCTAGCACTCGATCTCATCAATTACGCGCACTGCAACGAAGACTGGAAGGCTCGTCTGAGCCAATCAGTAGCGACAGCCGCGACTGCGTGTTCCACTTAGGGTAGGCAGGAGGAAGTGGAGGAGCGATCGTGCACTGCACGCTACTAATCCTTGCGTGTGAAGTTTCTGTTCAGTAGGACGTCATTTGGAGGGCGGTGCAGGAAAGACCTCTTACCAGTGCACTTTTCCGTTTCGCTGACGCGACCCATAGCCTTCGATGCACTGCACCAAACTTGAGTGAGTTGGGGTAGATACGGCTGATTGACTCACTATACAAGGCCTCGGGGCATCACCGGGAGCTTGTTCACTTCTGCAGGGTTCCGGGTCTCCATTCTGTTCTATACTGTATCCTACTAAGTTCTTAAGAGTGATTCAAACAATAACGCATAAATTCCAAGAGGATTTTGCACGGTGACATGAATTCTAGAAGGACGATTGTAAGGGTTGTGTGAGTTTCTTTTCTCTGGCTATAGGACTTGAAGAATGTCGCCACTGTAGTAGATTTGCTGGTGCCTTCCAGAAATTCGCAAGGTCATCGCATACAAATCACGCTTATAGGGTGCAGTTTCCTCGGCGAGCTTTTTTTTTTTTGAAATCAACGTGCAAAGTGACCATAACGACACTAGCCATAAAAAAAAGCAAGCAAGCAAAGAAAAGATGCAACCCACTATATCACCCCCCCCCCTCCCCCTCATCCCTCCAGACACTCACCCTGCCAACAAGGAACACGAATGTGACGACATTTGTCGCACAGATTTGAGACCTTCCGTGGAAACAAACTTCAATTCCTGCTGCAGGCAGCTATACTCCCGAACTTGAATGATCCTGTATAGTGCGATGTCTAAAGAAACGTGCTCTTTATGTTGCTGCCTTCGTACTAAAGTAAGAACGCCAACTCTCTCCGTAGTCACGAAGGGACGTACACTTTCTCGGCACTAAAGATAAGAAACTAAACATGTATCGAGCCGACAGAACAACGCCTGCAGCGAAAGCAACGATGACGACCACAACATCCAACGACAAAACCAACAATGGCTGCACATTACGACGTTCCAAAGAAGCGAAGTGAGGAATCGAGTTCTAATGAATACGGATTACGCGGCTCGTGCCCACATAGAGGCGAGCGTTCCTTTCATAAATTCTCGCTCCAAGTTGCTGTACTCGACCGAACGCTTAGGCATCGAGCGTTCTAGTGCAGGTCATAGACATAAAAAAACAAAACAAAGACATAAAAGACATAGACATAGACATAGACACAGACAGACATAGAAGACATAGAAGACATAGACATACATAGAAGACATTGAATATAGACATAGACATAGAACATAGAAGACATAGACATAAAAAACAAAACAAAGAAATTCTAAAACAAATATTTACGAAGGAATCCTGCTACGACAGAACTCCGTGACAACTGCTATGCGGAAAGCGAACGAGAGAGAGAAAGAGAAAGAGGCGAGGCTGGAATATAGAAAAGAGCGGAGTGGGATGGGGGGGGGGGGGGGGGAAGGGCAAACGTCGAGCAGCCCTCAAAAATCTGGGTCACCATCACTCAAGTCGCGCTGTGTGACGGGTGCGATTCGCGCTCTGTGTTCGGATAGCGCGCGGGCCACTGCTGTGCCCCGTTGCTGAGGGAGTGCGTTACACCGTTTTGCTTTGAACCGTACATTAGCGAAATCGTAAGACGCGGGGGCGCAAAATGGAAAAATCGCGTTTCGTGTTTCGTTTCCTCTTTAGTGGGAAAGCGCAAGAAGAAAAAAAAGAGTGTTGCCACGCTCCTTTTGGAGTTTTTTGGTTCCCTATAACGAGTTGAGTGTGCATTGTGAACATATCTCGGTGCAGCCGCGGAAGAGGACGGAAACGGAACGCTGAAAGCCGAAAGAAAGAAAGAAAGAAAGAAAGAAAGAAAGAAAGAAAGAAAGAAAGAAAGAAAGAAAGAAAGAAAGAAAGAAAGAACCAAAGAAAGAAAGAAAGAACCAAAGAAAGAAAGAAAGAAAGAGAAAATATTTCCGGTTGCCTCAAGTATGAAAGAACGCACTCACATGCGGGTGGATGCTGTGTATAGAAGCGTATTCGGAAGACTTTCTTTTTTTCTTTTTTTTTCGTGAGAAGATGTGATGCAAAAGTTTCCTCGTAGAGAAGACCTTGGGCCGTGTCGCAAAGAAGGTCAGCTTTCCGCAGAAGTAGCTGTTGGCGTTTGGTGCTTATGCGGTTACACTCGCCGTTGGCTGTTTGTGACTTCGTGGGAGAGCGCTAACAAAGCTGAGAAGATGACTTTGCTGTGTCGGCCCGTCCGGTCCGTTAAACGTGATTAGCTCTTTATCGAAATAAATAAAATTATTAAAAGAAATGCGAGGGAAGGAAATTACTGCCAACAGCATTGTAACTGTGTAGCTTTGATCACTCAGGTTCAGGCTGCCCAAGCTTCGGGTCTCAATGCCAGTCAGCAAAGGAAATGGGGTAGTGGGGGTAGGAGTACGGCAGTAAAAGGACAAGGAGAGCGGGTAGAGTGAAGAAGGGAACTATTTACATACATACAACAGAGTGAATAGGTAAACACGCCAAATTTTCATTCCTTATTGCTTTTACATTAAGGCCGCTGTTTTCACCGACAGGCCACATTCACGCTTTCAGAATGCGCCACATCACAGGGCTGCCAAATTCTTCCGGAGTACTTGGCGCACTACCACGGTATGTGCCGAAGGAGCTCATTCTACCCTGAGGCTTGAGCTTCACTACAACACATAGTTGTCCGCGATTATGATGCCGGCATGCGACAATGCACCGGATGCTGATGTCTCCGCACTTTTGCGATGCATCGCAAGTAAGTTAACGGTCGTCATCTCCGAGCGACTTAAAATACAGGGTCCACTCTTGCTCATTCCTCTGTAATGGCTGTCTTGTACGCTGTACCACGAGTAATAAAAAGAAGAGATTGTGGAAACAACGGCCGAACTGCAGTGAGTTAGTGTCTCACCCGCGCTGCCAGTGTTCAAGCAGCGTCTTCGAAGGCCACAGGCCATACCGTACTTTTTCGTGTAAGACCCACACTTTTTTTTAAATCGTGGCACTCTGCTGTGCGCAAGAAATGGGGCACATAACTTCGTGGATGACGTCGTAGATGACGTCGCGGATGACGTGCAGCATAATGCTGTCATAAGCAGCGTCTACGTGTGCTAATGAGTAATTTCTATTTATTTTTTATTTACATTTATTCATTTCCTGTAGTTGAAATGGCGTAGCCCGGGGCATAGTGCTTCCTACCATTCCTGTCAACCGCCTTTTAAACCTATTTACTTCCATATTAGAAAAAAACATCAGTGCCGTTCCCCTCTGTGAACGCGGATGGCCAGCGAAGCTGTGCATGGAGGCCCCTTAATTAATGGTGGACTGTATATTGCCGCGCGTCAAACGCCGTATGCACATAAATGGAAGACTAGGCGCGACTACTGGCTTCTCTACGGTGTTCAGCCTCGTAAGATGACGAGGCGCCGGGGGTTATACATACCCATATATTGTTGCAGAACGCGGCACGACCCCTCTTACCAACGATTCTGTGGAAGTAGAACAGGCACACTCACACACATAATGTGGGAATGCACCTCGCTCCCGTTCTCTCATCCCGCCGTCAGCAGCGAGACTGACTGGACAGCCTGGCTCAGTTCCGGGGACGTCGAGCGACAACTTGAACTGGTGGACTGGGCGGAAAAGGCCAAGCAGGCCCAGGGCCTTACTTGAGCCTTAACCCTCAGCCACGTCCCTCTTTAGCTTTCCCCCTTTCAATAAAGTTTATCACCACCACCAGGGCACACATTGCTTCAACGTAGTCAAGGCGATGGTGTGTTGGTCGACGTAGCGCAGTGCAGTAATGGTTGCGAGGTCACTCGAAAACCACAAGCGGTCACACACAACACAGGCCACACAATTATGGTTCCACACAAACTCCCTCTGAAACCTGGCCGTTGCTCCGGTGAAACGTTCCAAGTTTGAGGGATCAGAGCCGCCTGGACGTTTTGCATTTATTTCGGCCTGGCGGTCCTTACGGGCAGCACACTTATGGGACTGACACCACGGAAGAGCGGAAGGAAAGGAAAGGAGATACGCAAGCGCTTGGAACGCTGACAAAGAGAGGGCGCGCGGTGAGAACGTAGACATGGGCGACGCGGATCAGCTCTCATCAGTTGAGTATCTGATAAACTTATTTTTACAAGTTCGCACAGTGCTTATAAGCCTGCTTCACCACCACCGCAGGTCGGCCCGGTACTACACTATCTTCGCGATCGACCCACGTACGGCGAGAAATTTTCGATCTAGATGGCTCGATAAACGCACTCAATTTTTTCTAGGACCTAGCCTTATACAGCTTCGCTGTAAAACATTTCCCATCGCACGTGGGAGGTCAGTAGCGTAGCCAGATATTTTTTTTTTCATGGGGGTGAAGGAGCACGCCATTGACCGGAGACGAGGAGAGTGAGCAAGG
The DNA here is from genome assembly GCF_038994185.2 of Dermacentor albipictus. Taxonomy (NCBI): domain Eukaryota; kingdom Metazoa; phylum Arthropoda; class Arachnida; order Ixodida; family Ixodidae; genus Dermacentor; species Dermacentor albipictus. The sequence continues at coordinate 24,251,709 of NC_091827.1, read as the reverse complement.
TGAGGGAGGGGGCTGGGCAAGCGGCTTATACTAACGACCCCCCCCCCCCCCATATTCTGGCTCCGCTACACGCCGGTCTTATACGAGTAAATACGATATCTCTGTCCTGGTACCTTCGTTTTTTTTCTTCTTTTTCTTGTGCTTCCTTCTTGCAATGGCGTGAAGGCTCGAAAAAGCGCAGACATCAAACGAGTCTTTTGAAGCGTCCCAGCCGTCTTATCGAAACGCCCTAGGCGCCGCACCGCTGTGCAAGCATGTTTCTCTGGAAAGCATTTCACGAAGAACTGTTAAGCCTGTTAGTACAGAACGGGTACCCATCCGTTCTTTTAGCTCTCTTCTGTTTCTTTTTTTGTACGCTTTTGCGCCCAGCGCATCGCCTCGCTCTTCAAGGTTACTATTGCACACTACGCGAATATGCTCGCCATTTAACCATGTACTTCTTTTTTTTCTGTATTTACTTTCAACCTCGCGAGAACATCTCGTTTTAGTGGCGCATAACCTCGCTACAGACAGAGACTGCAGCTATATCTACCCTGCGCTACACGTTACTCCCGTCTGGATCGACGCGCAGCCCCCTTCAAAGTCCGAACGTCTCGCAAGTTTGGAGCGCCAACTCTGAATGGAAGAGGAGACAGAATCGGAGTGCACGGTAGCGACGGTAATGGCGAAAGTATACTGCAAAGAACAATGCGAGTCGTTAGTCCAGGGCCTTCTACGGACACTCGTAAACAAAATAGGGGCGCCGGAGACGACCCCGTGCGTGTGGGGACGAGCGGATAGTGCACGCATGTTTCGCGAAGGAAAGCCGTTACGGGCAGCATGACCGGACGTCAGCCAAGGGCAAAGAAGGGGCGCCTGTGTTCTCTGTTTTTTCTTATATTTAGATGTATCTCTCAGAGGTTATACAGCACTTGGGAGATAGGGGGCGATCAAAGTCGGCAGTTCGAGTCCCCGGCCCACGGCAGCTTCGTTTCGAAGGAGGCGAATGCGAGAACGCCCATGTTCTCAGATTTGAGGGCGCGGTAATCGCCTGCTCTCGTGTACATCATCATCATTACCATCATCATCATTATCACCACCACCACTACGTAAAAAGCAGGTGACTTTAGACTTTTACGCTTTGAACGCCTGACCGAACGCCTGACCGAACGCCTTACCAAACGCTTGACCGAACGCTTGACCGAACGCTTGACCGAACGCTTGATCGGACGCCTATTCGGACGCCTATTCGGACGCCTAATGGAACGCCTGATTGAACGCCTGATCCAACAGCCTGCCGAAAAGAGAACGAATAGCGGCAGCTTAGCTATTCTAGATCTTAGCACAGTTATAGGTAACAAAATTAATATTTGTATCTACTAACTTGACGAGACGGTCACGTTGTCCAATACCACCCTGAGCTACATGAAAGTGCGCAACCAAACTTGCTCTCAAAAAGCCATGTTCAATCTGCATCCAAGTTAAGCATAACAGAGTTCTTCAAATGCCATAAATGTCGACGGGGAATCCTAAATTGGTGCACACATTGAAAGTAAGTTTCAAATCGAGACGTCTAAAAGATAATCGCTTGTTTAGAAACAAACGGAATATGCCATGTTGGATTCACTCACGGTAGTGTATGAACTTGATGACGCGCTTATTTATTCGTAATTTTTCTTCTTTTCTTCTTGCAAAAATGAATTTGCTTTAAGTTCGTGGCAGTGTAGTCGGCAATGCATAAACTGACACGAAAAGCGAATGTGCCCACATGCTTTGATTGAGACTCTGGAAGTGGTGAAATCCTGTTTTTTCTATTTGTGCGTGTCTATATGTTTGTATTTCGATCAGCAAGGACCCGTTTACTAAATATTTTAGTCAGTAAGAACGAGATTTAAAAAAAAATGTCCTGTGCAACACATATTTACTCAGTTCACTTCGTTCACTGACTTGACGCGACGCGCGCGTGACGTGAACGGCGGTGCAGGGAAACTTGGATTTCAGTCGCTGATTTACACAAGCATAAGGGTGAGTATAGTAATGTAAATGTTACCCCAAAAATGGCTGTGGCTTAGCTAAGGTTAAGCCCAGGATGCGAAGCATACTAGCCTTTATTTTAGTTGTTGAACCACTGCTTAGCCTGGTGAACTGCTGTTGCTTGGCTATATTTGGTTCGGCTAGACGAAGAAACAACTCATGCAGGCGAGCGCACGAGCTGAGGCCCGGCTAATGTAGCTACGCGGCCGCAAGCGAGCGCACGTGTTGAGCCTCCGCTTTTGCAGCTGTTATGACGTCATATGGTAGCTACGCGGCCGCGCGCGGCGCAGCAAGGAAGAGCGTGGCTGTGCGGCTGGTATGCTTCGCATAAAAACCGCTTCTTACTAACTCTGTGCGTGACAGTTCTGCAGTGAGAGATAATGAAGGCCCCACGCAGATGGCACGCACGTACCAAGCGTCTTTCAACGTTGAACCTTCGGCGAAGGATACGCTGCGTAGTCAATAGACGCTGCGGAGGAACGAGGTTGTGCTAACGAAACGTGACGAGGGGTCGGAGAAGCCCGCGTAATAACCACTCGAGAATTAATTACATTCGGAGAGAGCGGCGCGTTGAATGCAACACCGTTGGACCTTCGCGTGGAGCTCGGGGCTTTCGTGATTCAAAGCGTGGGCTCGATTAATAAGCGTCGTAACGTCGAGACACTCATCACGAACCCGTCCGAGGGCCATTTTTTTTTGTTCCTGCGTATTTTTAAGATTCCTTTCTGTAGTAGGAGTGTTTAATAAGTTAGGTGACACCACGGAGTCCATATTACTGTACTATTCTCCCAATTTTCCCGACGATGCTATAGAGAGCAAAGTGTGCAGAGAGAATGGCAGGCTTCTCCGGCGCTTTAGCTGTACTGCAATAGGTTGGATGACGTCGTTGCAGTGACTACTACGCAGAACTCGCTTCCGACAGCGGCAAGGCGTATACAGCGTCACCTTGCATCTTTTTTTTTTCTATGAGTCAGAGGAACCCTAATTAACTCACTGGGTGTTCAGGCTGACCGTGCCTTACAGTGCTGCAATGAATTTGACGGCAACGAGCTAGCGCGCTGCAAAGTGACTTGCTTGCATGACAAGCGTCCAGTGATTGATTAGTGAACCGATGAAGTGTTTATTTTATCTTCTTTTTTTGTATTCACTCGCAATATATTCGTCAATGAGAGAAAAGTACAAGGGGAGAAAAAAGCTGAAAATGTGGTTGTCATTTTGTTCCCTATACGTTAAATTGCCATACGTGACAACGCTGTACGGTTCTTATGAGGCCACATAATTGTATCCTCGTTTAGGCCTTCGTGAGGCACGTAGAGTACGGCATACTCATAAAAAGAACAGCTATCTGTTAAAATAGCCTGTTTAAATTGACCACTTTTACGTTGTCGACCGAAAATCATGGCTGATAGGACGCATTAGCTTTACAAAGCTGGTCTGCCAGTCTTCACGCCATAATGAAGCTGTAATGTTGAGCCAAAGAATAACTGGGAGCTCCCTTTAAGCGCAGACCGTACTTCGCGCGTAACTTAGAAGCGCTTGCAGCTTAGTTTACAAGGAATAGGTCACGAGACTTTGGTTTTTGATGATATTGGGACTGCTGGGGGCGTCACACCACCTGTCAATGACGCTGGTTGTGGTGTAGCTCCATGCTTCAGCAATCTCGCAATATGTCTACTTGAGCGAATGACTACACCATACTTCTCAGCTTGCTCGCCCTTGTGTGTGCACGTGTGCATGCGTGCATATTGACGTGTTCATTATCATCATTCTATACGTCATAATTATCACCCTGTACCTGGAGTACCATTACAGGCGACCAGCCGTGCCAGAATATCTGGCATATTATTAAAGCGCCTATGTAGCTCTCGCATTTTGCATGTGGACTGTTTTCACCATCTCCCACTTCAGCCCCTTCTTATTTTTTTACCCCACACATTATCATGATCATCATCATCATCATCATCATCATGATTATTGTTATCATCATCATCGCCATAGCCCTGGCCGTTTGTTTGACACCCGTACTTAGCCCACCTTTCCTTTTGCGTTCTGCGTCACTGTGCTGCTTCGGTGCGTTAAACACAATCAATCAATCAATCAATCAATCAATCAATCAATCAATCAATCAATCAATCAATCAATCAATCAATCAGATCGTTTTATTTCTTTTTCGCAATAATATTTTTATAAACGAAGCAGAGCAGAAATGTAACTAAAGCTATTTTAATGGAAAGATATTCCACTTGCTTCTATTCGTTATCGTATACCGCTCACAACCGATCGACCCAAGCAAGGCGATAAAGTAGGATCAGAACTGATAAGACCACTGACGACGCATGAAAAAAAGTGAAATAACACTAAAGGGAATTGCTACATTATGCCGGCACAACGTAGCCCGGCGAACCAAGACAATATGGGAGAAGACGACGGAATGGAATCTGAAGAATCCGAACGGAACAGAACGGTGCTCCAACAACCCTCCTCAGTATGCCCGGATATTGGTTCGGCCACAGGCATTTCCATTTCGAGGCAGACAATATGTATGCGGTCGCCGCCAGCAGGGTCCGCGTGACCCTAGAAAAACAAGCGTATACGTGGACATCTAATAAGCTGTCCTATATGTGGAAGCTGACAACATTTTGTTCCGTACTTTGGTGCATAGCGAACAGATAAATCTCGTTTTTTTTTTCACTCTCTACTAAAGTATACGTTCGCGATATTCGTGCTACAGTTTCTGTTCAACTGTTAACCTACAAAAAGGAAGGAAGGAAAGAAGGAAGGAAAAGGTGGAGAAGGAAAGGCAAGGAGGTTATCGAGTTTAGCTCAACCGGTTTGCTACCCTACACATGGGAGCGGTATGGGGGGGATGAAAGATGGGGTGGAGAGAGAGAGAGCACATAGCACAGCACACACATCGTCAGTTACAGTCCGTCACTCTTACGTGGTACGTGACTTCACTCTCACAGCCGCCTGTCCAAGCCCGTCTCTTTCAAAAACCGAAGCAGATCCTTCGTCACCTTCAGCTGCAATGTCTTCTGTCGACGACATGTCAAAATCGTTTCAACTGACAATGGACTATTGTCAAGGTGCACTAGAACGGACGCCAGGGACTGTCTCTGAACATTATATTCAGGACCGTCGCACAGAATGTGTTCTACCGTCTCCTCGCAAAGTCAGGAATGGCATAGAGCATTGTAGACTATTCCAATGCGAAATGAGTAAGATTTCGTGAATGCCACCCCTAGCCAAGAAAAAGAGCGGGCGAGGCGAATGAGAAGGAAAGGTACGAAGGTTAACCAGGGCCGTGTCCAGAGAATTAAGTTTCATTTAATTCACGCGTGCGCACGGACACAACCGAATTGAATTCTGCGTAACAAAGCCCAATTAAACTCAGTTAACTGTTGTATTCAAATGAATACATAACACACTTAAATGAATTTAGATTCTCTTCATATGATTGGGCTACATTTAGCGGGTATTCCAACACGCCGGGCTGGCAACATGTCTGCTATACCCCGTAATTTGCGTGTTTCACACGCTAGTTTCGGTTGATCAAGACCACCTGGCAAGACATCCGAATTCAATAAACCTCATTACTACATCTTTGTAAAGTATACAAAACGAACAACCTGACTCATTTTTTCGCAATATTTACGAATTTGGGCTCGATCTACAACTTTGCGAATGCCAGCATCATGTTTTACGTGAAGAAAAATTCGTGCAAAAAAAAAAGTGATGGTACTTGCGCTTCCATAACCCCTCCCTCCCCTTTCTTTCCCCAGAATTTTTTATGCATTTTAGAGCTCAGAGTCTATCAGGTATGATTATAGCCAGCCAGTCCCTACATATAGGCATCAAGAAGCTGTATACGATTGCCACTTGTGCAAGGCCTTTTTTCAGTCACATGATCCAAATGTGCTGACTTAGCAGCTACACTTACGTCTGTACTTGTTTGATCTACAGTCGTGCACAACTGAAATAAAGATACGTTACAGCTAACCAGTACTGGTTCTTTTGTTTCGTTTTTGTTTCACCAATTCGAGTAATGTGGCATGATTTCGCCTTCTACGCTTAGTGCGAGGCCTAAACTATCTCTGGCTACCGGATAATTATAGCGGCGTGAGATCGTACGTGTTATCGAGCTAACACGGTCTATAAATACGCTCTACTTTGCAGTCAACTTTTCCCGCATTTCATTTATCCGGGATTGCAAACTATCGGCACAAATTCTAACGCAAAGCGTCAAAAAACATACGACTCCGACACTTTGTTGTGTTTCCATGCAAGTTCATCGGCTTTGATTAAGCCTTTACGCACCCTTGGAGCTCTCCACGAAACCGGCTACAGAGCAATTATACAAGTCGCATTTTCGCGTGGTTACGCGGTATCACAGGCAACCTCATAAATTACTTCCTGCTCAGGAAGGAACGAAAAGGAGAGGTGAAAGGCAGAGAGGTTAGCCCAGATTAAGTGTTCGGTTGGTTATACTCTGCACAGAGGATGGGTTAAGCGCAGAAAAGATAACGAAACAAGAGACGCAAGAAAAAGTTTCCATCTATCTTACGGTATACGTAAAGAAAAGTTGTTCGGCAGAGAGATCTCCACATCTTTTTTTTTTTCTTAGTCCGCCCTGAGACCAGCGCTCTATACCGACGCCTTATACGCTAGTAATTGCCGCCCGCGGGTTCTTGGCCCGCAAAACACCTCGTATTAATTAGCGTTCACACCACGTTGTACCGCTTACATCTTCGCCGCGGCTTACACCGTAGGCAGACGCAGCGCGGTGCGCTATTTTGTGCGGAGTGCACAAGTTGGGCCGCTCACAAAATCCATAATGAAGGCACACGCGCGGGCTTCCGAGGAAAACGGTGTAGAAAAAGACCGCCCGAAAATTTTAACTATTCATTTCTATTACCCCTATGCCGGAACAAACGAAAACAAGAAAGGGTGTTACCCACGCCGAATTAGAAAACCAAATGTATACAATTAAAGCTTTCTCTCTCTGGAAAGAAAGGAAAAAAAAAGAAGCAGGAAAGGAAAGGCAGAAGGAAAAGAAAAGAAAGCAAGGAAAGAGAAGCGCTGCGCCAACGTAAAAGAAAACGAAACTATAGCAACACGCCACGCTATGACGTCATCTCGAGCTTGCTCTCATTTGCTTCAATTTCGTTACTCTCACGCGTCCGCCGATCGCGCGCCCCGGAAGTAAAATCCGTAGAGAGAGCGCGGGTGGCGCCGAATATCTCGGAGACAAAAAAAAAATAAATAAAGAAAATAAAAATAAAAGAAAGACCGTTAATAAATAAAAAATTAAACGAACCAAAAGAGTCAGCGTACATCTCGGAGAGAGAAAAAAAAAGAAAATAAAAATAAAAGAAAGACCGTTAATAAAAAAAAATGAACGAACCAAAAGAGTCTGCGTAAAAATCAAACCAAAGACCGCAAAGGGGGCGCCGTGCTACCGAGGAGGGGGAAAAACAAGGGAACGATTATGCATTATTCAGCGCCGTCTCGCGCCGCCTCTTCTCGTTCACCGAAACGCCGGCGTCGAGGACAAAAGGGGGGAGCGGTGCGCGGGAAGCGAGGAAGAGAGGAGAGGACGGAAAGACAAAAGAACTTTGCCGGCCGTGCCTTTATAGCATGAACGTGCACGCACACATGCACACAGGGGCTCGCACAGGTATATATATATATATATATATATATATATATATATATATATATATATATATATATATATATAGAGAGAGAGAGAGAGAGAGAGCGATGGACTCATCACGTCAGCGTAGAAACGTGCGCGCAAGCGCGCATGCCATATTGTATACTGCACGTCCGCTATAGACGAGCGCACGCCAAGTTTCGCCCGAGACGCCAGCGCTCGTTTCTCCCCTGGCGGCACGGTTTCCAATCCCCCGGGGGTTTGCTTCCGCCGGTTCCCTTCGCTCGCGCTGAGCCAGAGGAGGCCAGGCTGAGCGCGCGCTGCACGCGAGAAGGTGTAGGTTTCCGTCGCCGCTTCCCTTCGCGGTCGCGCCCGCGTTCAGTTCGCGCTGCGCGCGAAACGTCTCTTGTTTGCGACGGCGCCTCTTCGGATGACCGGAAATTATTATTGTGTTGTTAACTGTCACGACAGCAATGTAAACATGAAAAGGTTGATGCCACCAGTGAAATTATACCGATTCACAAGAAAATGGTACGAAAGAAGCAGACGACAGACATGGATTACTGCGGTGCGCCGAGCGAAGTAAACATCTGGCAAACGAAGCGAGATCGTTTATTGATCACTCCTGAGTGTATGACGGTTTCTATATGTAACCCACGTGAAATTAATAATTACTCGGTACATAATCCTTTTATTCATATAAAAACTTTAAGTTAAACGAGCGCTTGTCCTGTCTTCTTTCTCGTGTTTCGTTTGTGTGTGCGCTGTCTAAGAATGGAAACCACGTCTGTTGTATGCGCTAGCAGTGGCCGAAGTTCACGCGTGCCGAGAAATTGAATATGTGCATGATGCATTGAACATGACCGGAGTTCATTCCCGCTTCACCACCGCACCGATCGATCGGGTTACTGGACGATACACACCCGCGTCTTGGTCGCGCCGGCATTGCTGAAGCAGGAATGATTAATAATACTTTCAACTTCCGTCTCTTGAGTACTGTTAAAAAATGACCAAGCTGTCTACATTGCTGCCTCTATTCCATATTGTAGGGGACGTACTAGTTAAAGTTGTGTGCGCATGTCGTACTTGTGCTATGCAGCGATATATCTTGTTTATTTCCGCACAGTGTCGATAGAAGTCCGTTGTCGCCATCAGAGACAACACGGATTTGTAGCAAACATAATGTGAGAAACTGCAAAAATGACTTTAGCTCGTAGGTGCCGTATGTATGTGCCGCATCGTATGTGCTGACGATTTTTCCGGCGGCACATACGATGTCGTTTCCAATTACCTGCTCTGCGTCCCTTACATGGTTAAGCAGACGCTGCCGTTTCGCCGCATTGCAGCCATAAAAATAATTGTCAAGCGTACCGATCTTCTTAAAGGCAAATATAGCGTGTGCAGTTTGTTTCACACTAAGGGGAAAACTCGGAACGTATTGCGTCGCGATGCGGCAAGCAATGGAGTCGTGCGGCGGCAGCAGCTCGAGCAGGCGCACACGCTTGAGGGGCAGTGCCGTGATCTGCGTCGTCTGCTACGGTGGCGCGCGCTGGCCGCATTTTCGGGAAGCGTGGTACTGTCAGGGGCAATGCACCGATTTCATCGGTACTGCGGGAACTGAGCTGATATTCTTTACTAAACGTTGTGCGTCGCCACACTCTGATCCTTCATTGGCGATAATGGAGTTCCACAAACTTCTTTTGACAACATGGTTCATTTGTTCTTTCGAAAGGCCGGAGTACTGAGCGTGTGCACGTATATTTCTTCACTGTGTGTGCTACCGTAATGAGCAGCGACAAAACGCACCAAGATGTGCGCGCAACGTGCTCAGTCTTTGTTTGACTCGAAAGGAAAACAAAGCACTAAACAATGGGAGTCGAACACGGTGAAACAAACGGACACGATTAAATGAACGTTGTAGGTTCAGACAATGAGCTGGAAGTGATTTTTCTCGATAATCTTTCGCTACACCAGACAGACCCTGCCCGCCGGTGGGGAATTGGACACGTCACGCTCGGAACTTCAGTTAGTATCTCGTCATGTCCCCAGCGGCAGCGATGACAGCGCTCATCCCGGAAGGCAGTGAAGTGTAGAATGACTTGATCAGGGATGTGTTCATTCGCTGCACGTCTCAGTCACTGACGATGGTGGATCGAAGCCTATCCTCGGGCGACTGATAGAGGGGATGTTGCGCCAGCGATACTTTCAACGATCCCCAGACATTTTAAATGATGTTGGCGCCCGGGGATTGAGGCGGCCGCTCCAAGAGAGTGACTGCGCGCTCTTCTAGCAGTTCTTGCACAGCACGAGCAGTGTGGATCGGCGTCCTATCGCGTTAGAATAGTTAGTCGCCTTCCAGAAACGGGCCGTCAAGAATGTATGGAATCAGTACGTCGTCTATGACTGCCATGCAGCGATGAACTTACATTCGAGGCGTATCAGTGGGCGTCGCGCAACGCTTAGCAAAGAATACCGGCTCCTTTCACGCAGTAACGATGTGATCAGCGCCCTGCACCTGACAGTAGAACGTTTCTCGACAATGCGGCCAGCGTGCGTCGCCGTAGCAGACGACGCCGTTCAAGATCCCGCCCCTCGAGCATCTGCGCGAGCTGCTGCCGCCGCTTGACTCAAGCGCTCGCCGCATCGCGATGCAATGCGCTTCGAGTTTTCCCCTAAATGTGAGAGAGACTGTACACCGCCCTTCGAAAGAAATGTCCACGCGCACACACCGCGCGCGGCGCGAAACGTGCCCAAACACGCGCAGTGCAGGAGGCAATCAAGGCGGCGCGAACGAGAGATGGGAGAGGGGCACCACCGGCTAATAGAATTTTGCTCCGCATGCGGCGCTCTCAACGCCGGCGCAGCAGCGCCGCTCTCGGTGCCGTTCTTGTGTATAGCTGCGGTCACACTTAGCGCGCAAGTACGAGTTGGTGGGTTAGCTGGTTGAGCGGTATTTTGAAATGCACGCGCGCACGTATATCGGTGGGCTCGACGCCACAAGACAACGCCAAAAGTTAGGCACACAAATACGCACGCTACGCGTCTGTTTTCCAGTCGCGCTCATACGCGCGCGACACACGTGTTGGTGGGCTGGCTGGTTAAGCGTTATTTCGACATGCAGGCAGGCACGCACGCATGCACGTAAGCAGAAGGGCTTGACACCCGAAGACAACGCAAAAAAGTTAAGCTAACAGACAGGCATGCTATATGCGTCTGTGTCCGGTCACGCTTATACGCGCGCAACACACGTGTTGGTGGGCTGGCTGGTTTAGCGTTACTGGCAGCGCAGCGCAGGATGTACGAAGTACGCCGACAACGCAAAACAAAAAAAAAACGAAAAGCGCGCCACGCGCACACGCGTGAGCAAGACCAATACGCTTGCTTTTCGTAACGCTTACAAGTACGCAATGCAGAGAAACGCGCACACTACATACAGCTCATTTATTGTCACCGCTGACGCATACACGCATACGCATACGTCCAAGTGTTAAAACTTGCACGAGTTGGTGAAGCTTCGTTCTTGTTGGTGTTCACAGCGCAAACATATCCCAAGAAAGTAAAAATTAAAGAAAAAAGAACAAGCATGAAGTGAAAGAGCGCTGTGCACGAAGTGCGCGCGTTTCATTGTGACGCTTACACACGCGCGCATGGCGCACAAACAGGAAAACGCACCCAGTTATTGTAACGCTTAGACGGAAACACATAAACATGCATATATAGTACATATGTTTCAGTCACGCCGACACGAAGGCACACAAACACGCCTGCTATACACTCGCTCGCTAACACTGTGACACGTACTCACGCTCAGAAACCCGCATATTGTGCACCCGCTTACCAGGCCACGTATAAACGTGAATGCTATACAGCCATTTTTTGTCACGCTGGCACGCACACGTGGCACAAAAACGCGCACGTATACCGAGTTTGCTTCTTGTCACGCTTACTTGCAGGTATACGCACGCACGCACAAGGGTACTCACTCCGCAGACTCGCACGCACGCATGCAAATATGCACACAAAGCGCTTTGCTTCTTTCGTATATAATTTTTACAAGTCTCTCGCGATTCTCTTCGGGTGAACATCTGCATGCTACTTTACGCCACGATAAAAAAAGATCGTGCAGAAACTCCTCTGGGAGTGCCTAAGTATGTGTAAGCATTGTGACAATTGCTCATCTCCGCTCAGCGCGTGTCATTATCAATGTTACGAAACTTTATCCGACCAGTGTAAAGACTTATCGACCCCTATCGGTGGTTATCAACCTTATCGGACTAGATCAGACCCTTATCAAACCTTATCGGGCGTTATCAACCTTATCGCACTCAACCCGAGCCTTATCAACAGTTGTCAGTCGGTATAAACCTTATCACAATGGATCATTATCTGTCTTTATCAATGATATATAGCATGATGCGACCCTTATTAACTTTCATCGGTCCTTATCAATCTTGTCGTAGTTGATCCGACCCTTATCAACGCTTGTCAGTGCTTATTAACCTTATCAGAATTGATCCGACAATTATGAGCCCTTATCACGCTTTAGCACCTTATCCCTCCGCGTCGCACCGCTATCAACCTTGACAAGACTTATCTAACCCCTCCTCACTCCTTATTATCCTTATTAACTAATTCACTGCTCAATTACCACCACCATCGGTTTTGCTTGCGAATTTGTTCAGTTTCATACATTAATTTTTCTATAGCGATTCGTCTTACGTGTCAAATAGACGGATGGACGGGTTTTCTTGTTGGGTAGGCATAAAATTGCATGTGCATTTACCAAGTTGAAACAGAAAAGACACGCGGGCATGTTTAAAATTACACGGCCTGTTCGCCAAATGTCATAGCATACGAAGAAGTAGAAACAAAATTGTGTAAACACTAGGCGAAGTTCTCACTCGGAGTAGATCGCCACTACAAACATATGCAGTGATGATTATATATATATATATATATATATATATATATATATATATATATATATATATATATATATATATATATATATATATATATATATATATATATATATATATATATATATTTGTTTATATATATGGCTCTCTGAGTACATGAACTGGTGCGACGAGAGCCCTGATTTTGCGCGACGAGATTTGACGGGGCATGCGAGACAGAAATGTGACGCCGACGTCGAATAATATGTCTTTCGATCTGTTTCATAACTTCCATGCTTGCTTACTCACGCTTTCCTGGGTCTTGCAGTACTCTCTTTACTTCTTTTTGTTCCTTACTCGCGAGGACCGTATACAATTCCTTTCGAGCTAACATTTTTGTTGTTGTTGTTGTTGTTGGTTCTTATTCGCTAGTGTACTCGCGAGGCAGCGACAAAGGCATTCGCTTCCCGCTTCTTTTTTTGACAGAACCGGAGTTTGCACCTTTCGTTCGAGGTTCAAACAAAGCGATCGCAGGAAAGATAACGACAGGAGGTCAGAATCTTTGAACAGGAGAAAGGAAGACAGGGACGAACCAGCTGGTCGATATTGCGTTTTCGTTGACGGAAGAATCGATAGAGAGGTTTAGAGTTCGGGACCCAAGCGGCCTGGAGACCCAGGAAAATTGCGAGCCGCAAATGCGCATGCGCACCACCCGAGCCAGTCTTGGGCTCTCGCGTTCGCGTTGACCCAAGATCCAAAAATTGAAAACTAGCGTCGGAACCCAAGCCGCCTTAATTCATACTCAATTAAGCATACCTAATTAGTAGTACTAACACAGCGATTACGTTTACTACGTCTTATTGTCTACCCTTTTTGCTCAAAACTACATTCTGTTCGTTTTCACTTGTAAGAAAAGCTTTTCTTTTTCTGTTTTCTTTTTTAATTTCAAGCACCTTTCTATTTTCTCCACTGCGGTGCTCCGAGCGCTCCATCTAACGCTGCCCTGCGTTTGACCCAATTCTCAAGCTCTGCTGCTCCTCTAACGCCAAGAGCAGCCTACACAACGCGGCTTGGGGACCCATATTCTTGGGTCCAAAATTCGAAAGCTCTCGAACGCTGCGCTGAACAAAGACGACACAGCGGCTGGCGCTGAGCATGCTGAAGACTAAAAATTAATTGATACTAACGCTTTCGTGTATGTGTGTGCGTCAGCAGATCACAGACAAAAAAAAAGAAGTGTGCTATCTACTGACAAAGTCACGAACGCGGTAACGGCGGACAGGTTCACGCATGCGGAAAAGCAAGGAACACGTCAGCGACGGTTCTCTTCTTTTCCTGCGGTTTCGCCTAACGCCCACATGACGAGAAGGCATCTGCCGGAAGCCCACCTGTCTATTTCATCCGATTACCTGTCATGTCTCTTGATTAATTAATTAACATACATATTTATTTATTATTATTACTTCTTGCGCGCACTCGAAGATAGAGGTCTGGCTGGTATTGAAGAATACACGAATAGCTGTAGATATAAAACTATTATTTTCAAAATTGCATATCGTTCGAGTATTCCTTCCTGTCCTGGCGTAAACGTTTTTCTGAAGCACGCATGCGCGGATAATTTGCCTGCGGACTTGAGCAACCCCTTGTTGACTCTGGCGGCCAATTTACATATATCCCGAAGTACCGGATGCACGCAAGGCTACAGGAGAGCTTTCCTTCAAATATATTCATACATGTACGTTCGATATGCATATTTTTTTTTTCTGTGTCATGCGGCCTGTCAAAAAACGCAGTTCACTTAAATGCAGCATACATCAGAGGTTAAGTTGGTTTGAAGCGGCAGCAGCATGATGAGCTAGCGTTGAAGAGACACTTACCTACCCATGAAACTTCACCAGATTAACTGTCTTAGAAAAAGGAATATCCAGGCTGAAGCCAACGTTTGGACAAGGAGAATGGTCTTCGTCACGGCTGCTGCCTTGACCAAGACAAATTCCCTTGTAGAAAGGTTGGCTTTCAGGGACCTTCCTGGTTCTACCACTGTTAATATCTTCAAACGTCCATCTTCTTGTGAACAACTCTCTTGTTGCGGAGTTTAGCAAAAGAAGCTTCCAGAGTGAGTCGCAATTATCCGGTCTCCCGTCCCTTACTCGCTCTTCCAAGTTACCCTCAAGCCATATCACTTAATTATATCAATCTCTCTAGTTCATCGGACTAATTCCACTGGCGCAGGAAAACGAGGATATCAGAACTCGTGTCTTGGTATTACCGCTACTCGTAGCATGGTATTAGAGAGGCTTAGCTTGTCCGGCATTCCGGGCATACGATGATGATCATGAATTTTCATGCATATCCTTTGAAACGCGGTGGTGACAAGCAGTCAGCTAGCCTGTTTGAGTTAATCAGGCACGCTATGCATTCTTTTCATTCTAGCATTTTAACGCGAAAGCGGCAAATCCGACGTTGGCGTCCAGCGTCGGTGACCGGCAGCGTCGTTTCGGTAAAAGGAATTTCGAACAACACATACCCAGGCCGCTCCATGTGGCGCAAGGAAGTTATTGAATTGATTGAATTTCTCAAGGTAAAATACGTAGAGAAAGAGTAAAGTACGACACACACTCAACCTACAGACACGATAGCGTCGGATTGTAATTTGAATATACGAGAAAACATAATTCTGTTACGCGAGAACTCGAACAAGCCCTTGCCGGCCATGGCATTCGCCATTTCCGCGAGCCGGCGCACGAATATCTTGGAGGCCACGGAGCGGCGCGCACGCGGTTCCTTGCGACGCCACGAGATGGCGCTCGCCTCCGCCGCATCGCGGCCCACGCAAGAGGCCGCGTTTCTACCAGAAAGCTCGCCTTCTTGCATAGCGTTCGCCGCCAACCTTTCCCGGTAACGGTAAACATTACGGTTACATACGGGAAGCGTAACAAGCAGTCAGAGTTCCTTGAATGCTATCTTGTTCCGCTCTTAAAAGCGATATATCTCTTTAATCTTTTTGGTCGTCTTCAAACTTCACTATCTACTTCGTACCGCTATCTATGCATGTGATGGATCCAGTCGTATCAATCTCTACCCTGCTTTTTTTTTCGCCAATACTCTAAACGTATTTTGCTTATCTCTCCTGCTGACCACTTGATGTTTCCATCCAGTTTAAATGAAAGCGCTTCTGGAAGGTGCACGTTACCTGCGGGTCTCACTGGGTCAATGCCTTCGCATTCCGTTAGGATGTGCTCAGTGGTCTCAGGATTTCTGCTGCTACACTGTAAACATACCTCATGTTGTTGCGAGCATTTGTTCCCGTGTGTTTTTGTCCTTAGGCGAATCGCATAGGCGGATTGGTGGTGCCACTTCGCGGCGCTGAGTTCGAACAGACAAACACAGAGCTAAAATTGCAGTACAATTATAAGTACGAGTATAAATTGATATACGAAGTAAAAAAAGTTTGACGGCAAGGCATACAATGCGATCAATTAATTGCACCCTTCACTTATTATTATCTTCCTTCAGCCTTGCGGAGAATCATTCACCTCGCCAACTGTAAAGACATTGTGCCCACTGAAATCTCTTTGTTATCTTCACTTTATAGAATCTTGGAGGCTCGCCAACTACTCACTATTCCTTCCTTACTTTGAGGAACTCACGGTATAGTGTATATTATAGCGCGCGTTTTGGAATAACCATAATATAAGCTGTTAAGGTAACCCTCTGCATAAACAAACTAAAACGGGAGATGCTTGAGATGCATCGTTTGCGTTCATCATAAGTAAGCACGGCTTCCTCTATGCCGTCATGTAAGACATTACCGTATCTCGGCGTTGTTGGTACGTTTCCACACAATTTCACAATGTTCGTCCATTTCCTACACATTTTATTGTTTTGCTTTGCTACTTTGCTCAGTAAGATGATATCACCTGGTACATATTCGTGTTATCTTCCAAGTAAAATATTTGTTGGATAGCAGAGCTGTGTCCGTGCGTTTCCGTTGCCTTCATCCTTTAGCATTATTTCCTTCGCTCGATTTAGCTTGGAGGTCAGATGGAGAGGGTTGGCGACGTGCTTTCTCCTTCGTTTCACCTCCATTGGATTAAGACGCTATCAGTGGTAAATATATACACAGTATATGCGCTATCTAAAAGAGAGGGTTCGTACGACGCGTGGGTGTATCAAAAAAAAGAAAGAAAGGGAATTTGAAGAAAAGAGAGGTAGGTCGGGTAATCAAGTACACATTAACAAGAGTTGCACAGTGTCCCCAAAATCTAGACCGCTGTGAGAAAAAGAGCAAGGATTTTGTGGCTCGGATGGCGGTCGAGGTTGCGACGCAGGAAAGCGCGCATACAGAGTCAAGAAACGGAGAGATTAGGAAATAAGTGAAAAGAATGAAGGGAAGAAAAAAGAAAGAAAGCGAGAAACAGCGCTAATGCAAGAGGTAAGCGTACGAGACCGGAGAGACGGTCATTACACAAAGGCACGCCCGACGTGATGAGAAACGCTAATTCCCGTGCATGACGGCGGTCGCCGTCCCCTTCCCCTCTCCTCCTCTCCACTTCTGCTCACCGAACCGCGTGCAGAGTAAGCTGCCTCGTCACTTTGTGTGCTTCCTTAGTGGCACGAAGAGCTTTACTTTGCACCGGTGTAGCACCGGGGCGTTCGGATCGGTGTGTGTGCGCTATCCTGCGCCTGTTTGACTGTGCCTGCGTTCGGGCGTGCGTGAGTTTGCTTTTGCCTCGTGCGTATGTTTGTATGTGCACACACGTGCGTTTATTTCCATGCTTACGTGTGTGTGTGTGTGCGAGAGTGTGTTTTTCTGTGCGCACGCGTCGAATGGGTGTGTGTGTGTTAGTAGTTGAGAGGTTCGGCCGACGCTGCTAATGACAGTGACCCGAAAACCCTGCGCCCCGTTGTCTCCGCCATCCCCCATTCACCCCATTTGAGAAGGAAGAGCACGATCAAATTCCCGAAGCCGTCCCGACAACTACGTGCAGTAGAGTGAAAGCTTGCGGGTAGCGGCGTCTCGGCCAACCAGGAAGGAGAATTACGAGAAGGGAGCTGTGCTCTCCGTTTTCCGCCTCTTTGTCGTCGTCCTCTGTGTGACGTCGGCTGAATGTGATTACGTCACGGAAGCATTAGTAGCGCGCAGCGGGCGAGTCCTGTTCTTCCTCCCTTCTCCAGGAACACGCAGCCCGCTCTCTTCACTGATCGGCCGACACAAGGCTGCCCTTCACTGCACGGAATTGCTGAGGAGAAGTATATCTCGACACCGCGCTGGGTCGGCCATGCTCCTGTTTTCGCTGAGCGATGAGAATTATTAGAAACGCAAAAAAAAAAGAAGAAAGAAAGCAAACACGAGACATTCACAAGACGAAAGCAGTGCGGCTGCTCTGTTTGCTCGGTTGCTGTCCTTAACAGGCGCGTGAGTGACACTATCGCATTAAAATGAACTTGCGAGAGCGCGGGATGGGCAAGCGGGGGTGGGGGGGGGAGGGGGGAGGGGGGTCACGGCAATCAATCAAGTTAAAAAAAATTCTGGGGTTTTGCGCAGCAAAAGCATTATCTGAATACGAGGAAAGCCATAGTGAGGGACTTGAAATTAATTTCGACCACGTGGGCTTTTTTAAAGCGCACTTCAATCTAAGCGCGCAATAATTTTTGCGTTTCGACCCCCCTCGCAATGCGGCCGCCTCGGTCGGGACCGAAACTGCGACTTCCAAGCGCAGCAGTGCAACGCTATAGGCGCTAGGCTACCGCGACGGGCAGGATTCGATGTAAAGCAGTGATTTGGGCTCGTTGGTAAGACATCGTGAGGCCTACAGCGCGTTAAAAAGACAAAGACGAAAGTGCGACGTGACACACACAGGCGCTAACTTGCAACAATCTTTATTTCGAGCAAGGGACCTTCAGGTATGACGTACGTGAAAAAGTTGTATATATGTATGGGTCCCTTGCTCGAAATAAAGACTGTTGCAAGTTGGCGCCTGTGTGTGTCACGTCTCACTTTCGTCCTTGTCTTTTTAACGCGCTATAAGCCTCATGATTGGATCATTTTATCTTCGACTCACTCAGATATGCTTGGCTTTCAGTCTTGGGCCGATGAATCGATTCGACACGACTGTGTTGGACACATACTAATTTTCGTTTTTAGTTTCTTGTCGGGCTGCCCTGTACTCTGAGAATTGTCGGGCAACATTTTGTACCCATAATTCCTCAGTACTTTGTGTGTGTTCTTGGACCGGTGCTCCACGACTGCCGCAACACCGGGTTCTTACGATTGGTTGGCATGTGTAAAAAAAAAAAAATCTTGAAAAAGTGATCGTCTCGCCATTTGTTATCTGTCCAAGGAGAGGTCGCTACTTCCAACGTGCTACATGAAATCAGGACAATTATGGCTTCTATGGTTGGGACGCTTCATAGTGTTACGTTGTAGGACGAGATGTCGCGAGACTGCGTCAGCCACGTGAGCCGCAATAAACGTAGCGCTTTCCGCCATGCAAGATGTTGCTCCGGGACACCTGCCGTTTTAATTACCTACAGCACGACCACTACAGCACGACAGCTTCTTTCTGTAAAGCACACAGATGCACTTCCCCATCGCGTCTAAAAAAATACTGGCACCCGTGAGTTCTCTTCTTGAAAAGGTCTGTTCGAAGTTCCCTTCGTTTAAACTGTAGCAAATGAAATCTACAATACGTACAGGGTCAGCTGCACATAAAGAAACATTCCGGCTGCAGATTTAAGAAAACGATTTAGGTTAGGTTAGGTAAAGTTCAGAACAACAGGAGGCTCACCGTGAGGTTATCATTTCTTTTTTGTAGGTCAGAAGCTGATGACGGCAGCTGCACAAGAAATAAAGATGTTTTTTTTTTCCGCGAGCGCTTGGAAATTTGCATGCTCTTTTGCCTTTACAGATTACGAATCGCCCTCGTTTCCCGGCACACTCAGTCTGGTTGGGAAATCGTAATAACCGAAACATCGTTAATCCTCGACAAAAGCGGGCAGAAAGAACGAAAAGAGAAACCGCTTGTGCCTACTTCCTTCTTGTTCAACGAAAACGACTACCAAAACAAATAAGGCAGGGCGCGCAGAAGCACATCGCCGCCACCACCGCTGCCGCCGCAGTGGCGCCGCCATATAATACGGCGCCCAATCGAACCAATTACGGGACAGCTAGAACCCCCGCTCGTAGAATTAATTCGATCGCCCTCCTTCCTCAGCGAGAACGCACGCGTATAACTCTTGCGCTATGGTCGTATTGGAACACGAGGGGCTTCGAGATTATAATATATATAAGAGGAAGAGGAAAACGCTTAAATAGAACGAACGAGCTCCGCTGAGGGCCGGGAACAAATTCCAGAGCGCGACAAATTGCGTTACGACTCCGGGAAGCGTTAAAAGCACCGGAATGCCCTGTCCGCTTAATTCAGTTCAGGCAGAAGAGCGGTGGCGGCAGCCTTACCGGACTTGCCCGTACTGACCATTAATAGAAACTGAGGCTGGCATGCTCCTATCTTTTCTTTTACTCATTCTTCTTTCTTTCTCTCTTTCTTTCCATCTTTCTTTCTTTCTTTCTTTCTTTCTTTCTTTCTTTCTTTCTTTCTTTCTTTCTTTCTTTCTTTCTTTCTTTCTCTCTTTCTTTCCATCTTTCTTTCTTTCTTTTCTATAGTTCTTCCTTCTTTCTTTCTCTTCCTTTTTTTTCTTTTTTCTTTCTGGGATCCTAAGGGTATTCGGATGAACGGCGGGATGAGGGGCAGGGTCAGTCAGAATGACGAAGGATGAGATTCGCTTAGCGTCCATAATCATATTACGGTTGGTGGCCCACCCTCTCCGAACTTGAACCACATGCCGTCCGCCCGTGCTGCCTTTATTATAGGGCTATAGGCCAGGATATAAAAGCCGGGCTCAGTTTTCTTCATTCGTTTTCTGCCTTTATTTTTCGATTAGTTATTCGTCGACTCGTCTTAACGTTGGCAATACCTCTTTCGCGACCTTCAATTATACAGTACCACGGAACGGTGCGGGTTCTTATTGCCTGCACCACTCTACTAAACAAATGCCTCCGCGTAAAAGCGAAATAAATTTAGGTGCGGTGTACGCCAATATTGGAGATTTCGAATACGTATCGAATTGTATTTGTCACTTGATTCATGCGTTGCTCTAAATTTGAAATCGAAAACTTGCGATTGCCAAATTCTATATCCAAATATAGAACCTGGGGTTAAGCAGCTGCAAAAAAAGAAGCGTGTTGCTAATCCGGCTCAACCATGAAAATAAGTTGCCGTTCATATGACCCCTACAGTTCCAACACGTGTACCTCAGTAATTATTAAAGATGCGCGGAGTTCTGAGCTAATGTGAAAATGAGTTACGTTTCACGATATGGTTTTTTTTTTCGCCAAAGTGGGCCCAGTGCTTGCTGTGTATGTTAAGGCATTCAAAAATTATTATTTTTTGAAATTCCTTCGAATGCTGAATGAAAATTTTTCTTTCTTCGGCACCTTTACATGGCATTTTATCCGAAAGTTACACTGATCGAACCCTTCTAAAATGAAGTTAGCTCCAGCAGAATCAGGACGCAAACAAAGGGAGCGGTTGTTTTCCGCAGTGATGAAGAGGTCATTCCGGCGTCAACGAAATTGGGATGGACCCGCTAGGGGTGCGTAATCCGGTTCACCGTTGCTCGCGGACCCGGGGTCACGGCATATGGCGCCCACACGACGCGGCGCCCTCGGCAGTGCTCATAACCGTTTATCCTCCGCTTCGTGGGTCTGTAATTAAGCCTCTGGACTTGGCCAGTGTCCTCGGGGAGGAGGGGGGGTTGAGAGGGAGGGGTAGATGCCGCTAGAATGGGGAGGGGCGGAGAGGGGGTTGCGAGGCACGGATGAGATTTTGACCGTGCTTCAACTCCATTAACGGGAAACCCGTGTTTCAGACAGGGCTCATTTGCAAACTTGTCTCTAACTTCCTCCTCCTCCTCCTCGTTGCCCCCCCATCCCACCGCCCTCCCCCTACCGGCAACCTGTATACCCTCTCCCACCTAATCGTGGGTCACGACAAGGTTAATCCCACGACTAATCTACTTCGGTGACGCTATCACCGTTGGTTCTGACGGTGGAAGGGGGACGAGTGATTAGACGGCAATAACCTTTCAGTCAAACGTCAGGCCGAGGTCCCGTATTATTATTTTCTGCGCTGCCCGCGGCTCGACGTCGACGACGTCATGGCGTGACGTCAGAAATTTAGATAGATAGATAGATAGTACCTTTATTCATGTCAATTCTCGTACACCAAAATCAGGCCTACCAAAGCCTCACCAAGGGCTTGAGTGGCAGCGCCTGGCAGACAGCGAACATTAGCAAAACAAAGGAAAATAGAGATGTTGCACGCTGTAGTCTCACGCTGTAAGAATGGGCGCACTCATTTGCCGTATTTAGAAAGCTATAGAGGAGATGATAGGCTCAATTCACTTTCTGTTTTCAAATGCAAAGTAATTCTGCCGTTTGAAATATAATATAAGTACAAACAAACAAAAACCAAGCAAGCAAGTAAATAAATAAATAAAACAATGAATAAATAAATAACTAAACAAATAAATTCAGCAATGCATAGAGATAGGACTTAAGTTTGTCACCTTTGCGACAATCCGGGCGGCGGCAAAGCAGCGGCCACATACTGAACAAGTACGGGCACCAAAACTTAATCCACCAGTGAATTTACTTATATTTTATTGCTTTCTGTAAAAAGAAAAGTTAGCTTTCGTCACCATAAACACGGTACGAAGCCTCAATTCCTCAAGGGCGACGCAAGCAATTAATGACAGACCTGAGACGCGCTCGAGAAGCTCAAGAAAGCCGTGGAACGATATAAAGACGCACACAGGACGAGTATCGTATCCTGTTTTTTCATTTATGTCCGTTAAACACGTTTCACGTCTGGAATAACCGCCACGTATTCCAACATCCTCCTCTAATTGTAATTAATTACGTCAACGTTTACAGGATCCGCTCAAAACGCGCGTCAGGCGCTGTTCGGCTTCCAGCGTGAAAGCGGATGCCCACCACATGAGCTAAAGCGGAAGCGGTGGTCACGCCGGTATCACAAACAACTTAAGAACAACTTAAGAGCCCGCCGCCGGTCCGCCTGGGGTGCGGTGCTTGCAGGCCACGTAATGACCTTGTCGGTGGCAGTCGCCAAATCGGCCCATTTAACTGTTCGCATCGTTTGCACACAATGCAGCGACAACGCGTCTCGGACGACAGACGGTCGTTTGCAAAGCAATGTTACTCCCCCCCTCTCTCTCTAACACAGACGACAAGTTCAAAGCAAAGGCTTCTTAGGGAACCTCCCGGACTTTGCTGACCATGGCTGCTTGGAACTGCTGTTTTACGGAACAGCCCACACGCAGAAAACGATATATATATATATATATATATATATATATATATATATATATATATATGCTGCTGATTTCGAATTTCAGCCTCGCGTAGCATGGAGGCCCGATGCTCTAACCACTGGGCCACAATTCCAAGCCTATTTCACTCGTGCCAGCGCTAGGTAGCTCCTTGAGACGACTGGCTCTTGCGTCACGTCTCCTAGTGCGTGGGAGAGCACGTGCATGCGAGAGCACGTGCATGCAAGAGCACGTTCACGCGTTAGTTTTCATCATGCCTAAAACGAAGGTGTTGGATGGGCAGTGGCGTAGCTAGGTCGTCTGGCACCCGGGGCCCATAGGTCTTCTGTCACCCCCCCCCCCGGCTATAGTCGAGGAAGGCGAGGATATCAAGTTTCGGGTGTCTTCAGACGTATATGACAACCCTCCCTCCCCCCCCCCCACCTCTGGCCCCTTGCACCCGGGGCCCACGGCCCCCCGGCCCCCGCTGTTGCTACGCCACTGTGGATGGGCTAATAATGGTTAACCTCCTCACTTTATTTTTACGTCCTACTTCTCTCAGCACGCACATCTCCTTACCGTGTTTACTCTCGAAAAACATCAAACATCGCCTTCGTGACATCGCTCCGGCGGCGTCTTAAAAGTATATGCATTCCCGTAAACTGCCGTTCTCGTTGCGGCGTGTGTATATTTTATGGACGGCGCAGTCAACAAGCATAAAGCATTTTGCGACACAAGGGTTGTGACCTGCGGGTTGCGTAAACATTCACAGTGCATGACATTACACGTAGTATAGCATGACAATGAAGGAAATTCCACGCATCGCATTTACATTTATAGCCACATAGCCGCTTCCCCAAATGCTTCACTTCCTACATGTGCGTTGGATCTGCATATATTTCTTGCTTTCAGTGTGCGTAGGAGGGATATAAATCCCTCCTACCAGTGTGTCCATTCGACAGGAAGAAGCTGTAATTTATTTCTACGGTTCTGCTTCACCATTTCTTTATATATGCTCGGTGTCTTCGTCCCCCCCCCCCTCCAAAAGAAAAGCGAAGGGTGGGGGAGGGGGGCGGTTGCAGGAAGCGTAATATTTCTTCCTTCCATAACAACGGGGAAGATTACCACGGGTTCTCTCATTGATCCTGCAAGAACGATCAGTCCTAATAAAACCGGCCGGGGACACCCACGCGCGCACCTGGACGTCGGATGTAGCGGGAAAATGCGCAGGTCGCCATCTCCACGTGCAGGGTTGCCAACAGAGCCCGACTTTGGAACCTCGTGCCTTTCCTTGTTTTATATATATATATAGTCTGTTCGACAGTTTAGGCCACGCTCACCATGCTTGTAAATGTCGGCCATGGCTTTAGCAACGAAAATGTGAAACATGGCGAGCAGACAATGCATCTAAATTGCGTTTTATTGAGGCAGCGATTATATGAACATTCTAGGCGCATTCTTGCCGTCGCCGTCGTCGTGGTGCTCCGTATTAGGCTCCGGCAGCAAGTGCGCATTTCGCGACGGTACGCAAGAGGAACTGACGATCGCGGCGGAGTCACGCGCTACATGTATGGAGGAAAGCGGGGAGGCAGCGCACCAGAGGTAGGGGGGCGGCTTCGTATGCGCCAAAAAAGTGCGTACTTTGCACCGCCGCGTACGAGCTGTATCTTGAAAAGGATCTGCAGGCGGCTCGTACCTTTGTGCGCGCTGTGTTCTCGCCGGTCTTGCGTTGAAGCGATAGACCGCGCGAAGGTCACTTCGCTCGCTGCTGCTGCCTCACTTGCTCACTCCGGCATTTTGACAGCGAGTCAGTGCGGTCATCGAGTGAGATGTCACTCGATGACACAGCGCTGACACCGTGCTTGTTAATTAAGTTAATAAGCGAATGTTTCCAAGTTTACACGGCCGATAAAGCTACTAACCTTACTTTGCATAGCTGTCTACTAATATGCTATCGCATTCGATGCTTCGCCTTTCGGGCGGAACTGCGACTTTTAAAGAAGGTTTCGTTTCTTCTGATTCAGTGTAGTTCAACGGTGACTGTCAACGTATAGTTTATTTTAAGAATTGAGTAGACCATTACTCCATCTTAATTTTAGTGCTGCTAAGCTAATGAGGAACGCATGCTCAAGATTTTATCAGAGCCTGGAGTGGCAAGAGCATCCCGACTCAATCTCCTTGCATCGATGTGTAGTATGTGTAGAACTGCATGACTAGCGAGTCTAAAACCAAAAGTGTTACGACTGTCAAGACTGGGCAGTCAGGTAAAGCAGTAACCGAGCACTTTTCTTTTGCACGTTCGAACACTTTGAATGACAAGTCCTCATTACGGGCCATTGGTTAATGTAACGAGCTTAACAAGGTGATTTATCTAGGTGAAAACTCAATAAAGGTTATCCTCTAAAGGAAGAAGGTTGTACACGTTTTGCAGTTATTGTAATGAACTGACAGCTGCGTACATTAATGTGTACCTTAAATAGTGCTTATGTCTTTTAGTCCATCTTCGCCCAGTATCCATTAGCCCAGCATGTCCAAGTAGGAGTAATTGCCCCATTGTTTTGACACAAGGGAAAAAAATGTAACATACAAAGGGGAAGCAAGCAATGATACTAGAACGCGCGAATGTGGATGTCATGAACGTCGCACGTCGCAATCATAATGGGGGAGGCAACGTGAGGTATAGGAAATCCTCTTTCGGACAGTTCCTATCCCGTGGCAACATCACCCACGCATAGTGGCAGTTCGACTGACGGTGTCCCAAGAGCCCCACCCACGTTTACGTTCGTTGAACACCTACTCACTAATATCCGGTTTAGCTAGTAAGAGATTTCTTGGATAGACAGGACTTAGAGTGGGTGGTGTTAGTGAAGATTGACTGCGCGTGATGTTTGCGATTTTGAGGAACGCGTGTTACCCTACAGTGCCATTTTGAATCTGATCTGCGTTTTTTTTTCTTATTTTTCGTTTTTTGACCATCGCACTTGAAGCTTGATTGCTATTACGACGTGTTCACTAAGTCATATTTTTTAAATTATTTTTTTCCTGTCTGCAGAAACATAATCTGCAGTTTGTTGATCGCTTCTTTTGTGTCTTATTTTGTTGCTTTCGAGTTGCTTGCTAACCTGTTTGGTCGTCAGCCGAACTTCTGCAATGTGTTGTAAATAAAGTAAATATGTGGGAGGGCGTAAGGAAGGCCTGGCCCGCTGTTCAGGTTTTCTGATGTTCACGACAGCAGCCGTCAGTTGTAAACTACGCAAGGGGGAGAATATTAAGTCCCGACGTTTCTAGCAGTTTTATCTGAGAGCAACTGTACAGACAAACTGAGAACTGTACAGGAGGCAAACAATTAGCGACGAGCATGCGGGACGCTCTGCTCAATTGTAATCTATAAACTGCACAATCTAAAATAATTTGTTTTGTTTCATTACATTATACCGGCGATTGTTCAGCAAGACCTAGTTGTCCATTTTTTCTCATCACACAATAGGCAACCTCGCAGCTTAAGCAGTAGCACCACAGCTTTCCCAGAGACATCCAGCCCACAAAGACTAATAATTCTGCGAGCTTTTAGGATCGTAGGCTCTAAAGCAGTATAGTCTATTTTGCCATCACAGAAAAGATAGCAAGAAACGTTCCCTTTCACTCTATACATTTCTTTCTTTCCTATTATCTGCTCAGTGACATCCGCCCTAAAGAAAGAACACAGCGCAACATATCAGGGCTGCCGACGTAATGAAAAGATATAACTGTACAAATCAGGATGGCTGCAAAATTTCGGCGTCGTCGAAAAATCACACGCAGCTGAACAATCGATCGCGGCATCTCGTGCTCGTTTGCCTCACGCAGTCACTTGAGCCAGAATTTATGATCCGGAAACAGGAAGACGGTTGACACAGCTCGTTCTAAGCTTCCTGGCATCTGGTGCGTACTACACGGCGCTCACCCGGTCTCGCACTCTCCGAAACTTATTTTCGGCGCCCCGATTTGCGAATCCGGCCAGCGGCTCACCTGGAGACGAAGATACTGCCCTGCTCGCGGCGGTGACAGTAGACGCACGACCCGTCGCCGTCGCTTCCCCTTGCCGTCGAAAGGTCCCGTTGACGGACGATGACACGCCGAAGAAGAAGAGGCTCGCAAAAGTAGCTCCTATTCCAACACGGGTCGACACTGGGACCGATTCTCCTTCTTCTGCACTCGGACGAGGCGATCACTTGCGCGACGACGCCAGCGTCAATCATTGCCATGACGACGTTGATAAAGTGCGGTGTCAACTTCGGCGGCGTCGGCGGAGTTGACCACCGCGCCGCCGGTAATCGAGGGACGGCGGGAGCACGTTTTTTTTCGGAAGGTTGTCCGTCCTCTCGCATACGGCGCGACCACGCTCAGACTTCTCTCCCGAGTTGGGCCACGCGGAATCGCGGAGAGCCCGAGAGAGAAAGGGGATACGGATCACCCCGTCGGCGAACGCGAGAGGACCAACCGCGGTTGGCGATAGCCCTCGCGCGACTGGCGTCCGTGCCAGCTGCCGCCGCGTTCAAACTGGCCACCGAGGGAGGGGGGGGGGAGGGGGGAGGAGGGAGGAGGGGGATGGAGAGAGGCGAATCAAAAGGAAACGGTTGAGCGAGAGAAGAGCTAGAGCGAAAGAAAGAGCGTACGCAAATGAAAGAACGAACGAAGGAAAACAAAAAGAGGAAAGCGGCGTTCGCCCGCGGCTTGCGCGAAGGAGAGCTGCGTGGCGGTGGACACGCGCGCGCGGTAAGGAAGGAGGGAGAGGAGTGGAGAAGGGAAGGAGAAAGAGAGGGAAAGAGTAGGTCGTGGGCGCGCTCGCGTCAGCAGCCGTAGCGGAGGCGCCGTCGCGGCCACCGAGCGCGACTCCACCAGAGGGCACTGCACACCACCGAAAAAAAAAAAAACGAATGAACGAGGAGAAGAGAGAGAAAGAGAGAAAGAAGGCCGCTGGCAGGCGAATTTCGGCCAGCCGAAAAGAAAGCGTACTCGGCCTCACACCGGTAGTTTGAGTAGTTCCCTACTAAAAAGTACTGGAGGGAACTTTGGCACTGCGAACATTTAACTACCATTGGAATGACGGGTACTACATGGGCAGGGATATGTGTTACATTCGTTCTTGCGGCTTCGCACGTCCTTGTAGATTCATTTGCTATGTTTTCTCCACTAAGTTTCGCAGCAATCCAACCGTGGGGTGCTTGCTATTCTGAGCAAACTCAAATTCAGCCACACTGTCGAACTTGCAATCTGGTCAGCTTTGATTGGCCCAGAGGGCTGCTATGGCCTCTCTGATTTGCTCAAAGCGCCGCAACTGCAGCATACGACAATGCGGCGGAATTTGAAAATGTCCAGAAAACCACCCCGCGCTCAGCCTGCCTGCACGCTTCTTCCGTTTTCCTTATCGTCCCTATCACTCTCTCTCTATTTTTGTTAAACATGGATGATGGTAACGAGACTTTGCGCCCACGTAAAATAATAGCTCATTGTTGCATTTCTAACGCGATATATTCTTTTTGTTTTGAAAATTA
The DNA here is from genome assembly GCF_038994185.2 of Dermacentor albipictus. Classification (NCBI taxonomy): domain Eukaryota; kingdom Metazoa; phylum Arthropoda; class Arachnida; order Ixodida; family Ixodidae; genus Dermacentor; species Dermacentor albipictus. The sequence continues at coordinate 24,223,216 of NC_091827.1, read as the reverse complement.
GCAATTTGCAAAGTCAGAAAGCCGTTTCAAGCCACGAGGATGACGTTTGGGCAAATCCATCTGCTAGCCTGCCGTGCTGGCTGAACTGCCACGCTTTTACCTTCCGTAGGCAGCGGCACCGGAGTTCCTTCTAGTAATCTTTGTAGGAAACGCTGCGTGCTGTCGCTATCTTGTCTGACGATGAGTGCGCTGTCGTCGCTACCATCACAACGGCCGCTGAATGACACAACTCACGAGCCCGCAAAGCGAGAATTAGAGGAAGCGACGGGTCTTTTATTTTTCTTGCGGACAGAGATACGAAGCCAACAGACAATGAAGAGGAAGAAAGCATGGGGGGGAAATTACCTGCTTTTATTTCAACTCAAGTGTTCAAGCAATAAACAAAGAAAAAAGCAATTAACGTGCAAGACAACAAACGGTATTTCAAGGAAAATCTCCCGCGCCGTGAGCCACATGGTCCGAGATGTCACCAGGTTGCGTACTCATTACAAGCTTCCTTCAGTATAAAGTCGGAATACAGCGATGGTCCCTTTCGCTTATGCGCCTAAGTTCGTCCACGTTGAATTGTGCAATTTCACGTGGAAGTTTTTCCGCACTGCAAAACCACTGGGAATGGAAAACGGTTTCAGGAGAACAAGTCTATATAGGCTGTTAATAAACGGCCTATCAACTTCCCTGAAGAAAAAGCGACGGGCTGCAAAGCATGAGGTCGCGGGATCGAATCGCGGTCACGGCGACCGCATTTCGATGGAAGAGAAATGCGAAAACGCCCTTGTACTTAGACTTAGGTGCACGTTGAAGAACCACAGATGGCCCAATTTCCGCAGTCCCTCACTATGGCGCGCCTCATTATCTGATCGGGGTTTTGGCACGTAAAACCCCATTAGTGAAGAAAAAGTGACGTCTGTAGATCTTGTGTACGCAGTAAATACCTTAGAACACGTTAAAGCCTTTTGGGGCGTGTCTTGTACACAAATAACAAACTTCAGGTGTCTGTCTTGCGTTTCTTCTCCTGAAAAATTCTGCGCTCGATAATTTCCCGTGAAGAATGCTACGTCACGCTGGTAGCGCGTTTACCGTTCGTGACCTGGACGCACTGATGGCACAGAGTTATAGAAAGGGAATACATGCAAGATAGGTGTAAATTTTCGTTTGAGAACCAGATATGTAAGCCCCAAGGGGGGAGGGTGGAGGGTAGGCCCGCTTTACTCAGAGTGAAATGTTCTTGCATAGTCAAGGGTGTTGGTTTGTTCTATGGCTGACAACCTTTTTGTAAAGGCGGTAAACATCTGTTTCTTCACCGGATGCTATGTTCAGCTCGCTCAAACTACGTCTGCAATGAGAGCGGTCGTAAATAAAAACTTGTACTAATTACGTCCACCTGGTGAACACCGAAACACGACAAACACGACACCAGAGTTCGGCAGGAATGGCTACAAAAGTTCTTCTTTTTAATATGTACCGATTCCCACAACGTGGTTAGCACCGAAATACCTGACACCAGAGTTGTAAAATGATAGCTACGCAAGTTCTTTCCCTTCATGGCAGATTTTCATGTCGTCTGTTTACTTTGACAAGCAATTTTGCGTCGTCAGATTTACGTGCCACAAAATAGTCGTCAAAACAGTTGACTTCATTCGTACTCATCACCGATTAGAACTTGCCTCCCAAAAGGTGAAGGTGTTATAGCCACTAAGCGGCACCCTTAACCCTGTAATGCCTAGACAAACACAGTTCTACATCAAGCAAAATCAGTGCGACTTGTCGACTTTTATTTCTTTCGGTAACGGATAAGCCAATTCGGGATAATACCGTGTGGCTGGCCCATCATGGCCGTAGTCGCTTTTGCGCCATTCAGCCCGTATTAACCAAGTAACCAATTCGGGCAGTAAAATAATTAAATGCTACCTATTATGACGTTACACAGCGTGGCAAAGCAAGCGCAATAAAATGTCAGAATAAGTGTAATCTAACTGGTAGAGTAATCAATAAATTAGTAATCGGTCTTCTGAACTACTCACAACTGAAAGCTCTCTCCAAGCGTACCGACTCGTTACATTTCGCCATACTTTTGAGGCGTCAGAATAGCACGTAGCTAATCTTCACAATACATTGGGCATTACGGAATTGAGGGTGCGAAACAGTGCTATACTGTGTAGGCTTAAGATATCTGCGAGGACGACGCAGATATCGACGCAGACGACGCAAATTGAGGACGAAGCAACGAGCTATGGAAAGAAGAATGATACCGTAGGTATAACGTTAAGGGATAAGAAAAGAGCAGATTGGGTGAGGGAACAAACGCGAGTTAATGACATCTTAGTTGAAATAAAGAAAAAGAAATGGGCATGGGCAGGACACGTAATGAGGAGGGAAGATAACCGATGCTCATTAAGGGTTACGGACTGGATTCCAAGGGAAGAAAAGCGTAGCAGGGGACGGCAGAAAGTTAGGTGGGCGGATGAGATTAAGAAGTTTGCAGGGACGACATGGCCACAATTAGCACATGACCGGGGTAGTTGGAGAAGTATGGGAGAGGCCTTTGCCCTGCAGTGGGCGTAACCAGGCTGCTGCTGCTGCTGCTGATGATGATGATCTGCGAGGAGAGTGCGGGTCCCGCAGTCCTGGGCCCGCCGCCACGCAATCAAAGCGTGGGACCAGCGCGGGACTACGACTGGCATGGGTGGCCAGCTGGCCCGGCCCCGGCGCCGACGAGGGGGGGGGGGGGGAGGGGCTGCGCGCACGCATGGGCGTGATCGATAACTGAGCGCACAGGGCTCTCTGGTTCTGCGGTTCCTTTATTTTTGTTGTTTTTTTTGAAGCCACGGCTTGCTTCGAGGCCACTTTCGAGAAACCTCGCGTTCGCCTCGACTCGCCTCCGTGGCTCGTTCGACGCGCTTCCTGCGCGGACACTGAGGTCGACTGCGCATGTTTGCGCTAGTTAAACATTCAAATTGTGGGGTTTATTGTCCCGATATATATATATATATATATATATATATATATATATATATATATATATATATATATGGGGGCCCCCTATGCCATGTGCGTACTTAAGCGCAACGCCTTCCCGTTTAATATATTCCCTGATTATATATATATATATATATATATATATATCTATATATACATATATATATATATATATATATATATATATATATATATATATATATATATATATATATATGTGTGTGTGTGTGTGTGTGTGTGTGTGTGTGTGTGTGTGTGTGTAGTTGTATTTCTGGAGCTGGATTACTGCCAGAGGCAGACATTATTTCCGCAAGACATTAAAAGGGATATTTCGCATATTAACAAATCTTCGCAAATGAGCTTTTAAATAATTTGCTTTAGGTAGCCTAATGCAATTTACGCATTGTAGCCGACGACTTTTAAAGACTTGCCGACTTGGAACAAATACTGAGGAAGGCGTTTTGTTAAATAAAATAAGTGGTACAACAATGTATTTTTTAAAGCCTTTCGCCCACTTTCCTTTCGATCTATTTATAATCTCTTCAATTATAATTACCAATCAATTCACATGACGGAATTTATTAACAGTTGTAACTATTAAAAGTTAAGGCAAATAGTTATGACTTCTCAAGGAAATATAAAGAAACACACAGAAAGACGAACAACAGAAAGAGTCAAATTGTAAGAACTGATACTGCGGTAAGCAAGAACGTCAGAACAATTAAAGGCATAAATTGAATGCAGGCTTACATGGAAAAGTGCACACGAGAAAAAGAATCTATTGCATTCGTAAAGAAGTCGTACATTACGACTGATACGGTGTATTACGATAGGTTAGAATAAAATCCAAGAGAAATAGGTCGCTAATATTTTATTTCATTGGATAATCCAAAAGCATGTTCAATCGCATCTGCAATAAACAACTGTCTTGTTAGATATCTATTTAGACAGATATTGTGAATTCGCGTTCTGAATCTTGTGCGGGCGTCAGATCGGTATCTATCTATCTATCTATCTATCTATCTATCTATCTATCTATCTATCTATCTATCTATCTATCTATCTATCTATCTATCTATCTATCTATCTATCTATCTATCTATCTATCTATCTATCTATCTATCTATCTATCTATCTATCTATCGATCTATCTGTCTGTCTGTCTGTCTGTCTGTCTGTCTGTCTGTCTGTCTGTCTGTCTGTCTGTCTGTCTGTCTGTGTTACATTAAAGAATAACGACGTTTTGTTAAGAAAGTAACTGGAACGCCAATGCATTTCCCCGCGAAGTTGGGGAAAATCTCGAAACTGGTGTCACCCTGAAAATTCGTTGCAAGTCAATCTGCCTTGCAACATTCACGGCTAGAACTTGTAAATTGCAATATATGGGCCACAAGATAACTTGTTATAACATTAATTAGCGTATCTTTGTTAATTAGGCGATTATGCAATTCAATTTCCTGTGTAATTAGGGTCCGCCACTTCGAGTAGTCCACCTTATGAACTAGACTTGTGCTATCTGTGACAAGCAACTTTTAAAAAATTGTGAGTGTTCTTGGTAACACCTGGTGTACGTATATATATATATATATATATATATATATATATATATATATATATATATATATATATATATATATATATATATATATATATGTGTGTGTGTGTGTGTGTGTGTGTGTGTGTGTGTGTGTGTGTGTGTGCGCGCATCTGTTACGTTTTTCTTTCTTTTTAACAATTTACTAGGTATAGCACGTTCTTTTCTTGGACTCGCAAGTATGGTCGTTGTATGGAATAAGAAGGAAGTTGTTTTACTGGTGTGCGAAAGATGTAGATTAGGGCCGGTATTTTGTAGCGATGCCTTTTCCGATTCTATGCTTTTTCAGGCTTTTCGCGCTTGGCCAGTGGTGAGAGCGATGGTCTGCCCACATTATCAACGGGATCTTTTCAACATCCCCCCGTTCTTACGTGGTCAATGTCCACGTTTTAACATAGCTGCGCCAGAACCATTGCCCGAGCAAACGAATTTTTTTCAAACTCTGCATTTCATCCATTTAGTCGGCTATGTCTGGGGAAGCGAGTTGAAAGACTCGCTAAAGCGACCGACTGACGCCGTAAGGCTCCGATAAAAAATGTCGGCCGCTGCGATCCAAAGCGAGAGCGTTTGCGCGGAGAGCTAACTTCGAGCAAAAAAAAAAAAAAGGAGAAGCCGTGTCGCCTTCGGTCGATGTACACGAGATGTCGCAAAACTTTAATGAAGTAAAAAAGAAAAGGCTGAGCGTGCGAGGAATCACATGCCGTGCTGCGAAGCCATATTGGCTCGATAAGTCTTTTATCAACACACACAAAAGAACAGGGCCCTGCAAAGCGACCGGCCGCCCAAGCGACGAGAAGCCAGCCTAAAATTCACATCTTGCTCTTTCCTTCTTTCGTGTCTACTTGTCGAGAAGAAAAAGAAAAAACGTATGTTTTCGTGTTCAGCTTTCGCAGGGAGAAAGAACCAGACGTAGTTAGAGTGATACATATGAAGTTTTATATGTTTTATACAATTTTTTGTGAAATATGAAGAGCGGAAGACGCAAAATGAAACGTTTTTTTCCGCTCCGAATCCGCTTGCGGCGCCTATGACTGTTCATCGCCTCGGTATCCTACGTTGGAAGTAAAAGCATGTATTCGAGCCGTATTTATGGGCTGCGGTGAGGATTTATTTTTTCTTCTTTCTCGTTGTCCCTGACACCCCGACTCACACTCGAGGGTCTATCGCCGTCCACGTCGAGCTGTGTTAGGAGTCCCAAATGTACCTCTCTCACATGCGAGGCCTGACACGTATTACGCACGACATCCGAGGACACATTAGCGGCCCGCTTTTCGAAATTCGAATCAATCTTGTAGCGGCCATCTTTTGTTGCAAAAGCGGGTAGCTGAATAGATAGTGGAAGCAACAATGAAAAGCTGTCAATTTGTGACGCTACGCGCGACAAGACCTCATGTATCGGTTTCGTTCTTATTGTTTTGTATCATTAAGTGTATGTGGGAGGGGGGGGGGAGCGACAATATATGGCGACGTCATCATTTTGTTCTTCTTTTTTGTATCTCTGCTTGTTCTTTTTTATTCCCTTTTCCCCACGCCTGACGGTTTTAAAGGCCTCGCTCCCTCTATAACGCACGCACGCACGCACGCACACACGCACGCACACAAGCACGCACGCACGCGCACATACGCACACACACACACATGTGCTGGCGCATACGAGGAGTACAATATAAATCTTTGACGTTCTATTTATCGAATTATGAGAATATTGCTGCACATATGAAAAAAAGAACACTCGCGTGTCTCACAAATGCTTGGAACAATATCCTTCACAAATTCCTTGCTATTTATACATACGTTCTAACCATCATCTGCAGATATGATCACCATTAGGTGTGCCGTGTTCTTCGTTCTCGACGGTGCCAGAATAAAACAGCTGTCTAGCTGTAGTGGAGTAGCGGAGGCAGCTGTAGGTGCAGCGGTGGCTCTGGAGTACGGTTAAGCAAGCGAAATTCCTTTCGAGAGGGGGCGGTCAATCAGGAGAAAGTATGACATCGCAGTACACGAATCCGTCTCCGATGCGACCTTAAGTATATGCTCCCCTCGTATTTGTAGAACTTAATCAGCAGTGTTCACGAGAAGAAGGGGAATCGAGTGGCCTGATTTTTGGTTAGTCGCAAACGTAACAAGAGGCCAACGTATAACGAAGCCAAGAAGGGCGCAGGGTAAATTATTGGTTGTTTTCCACTGAAGTGTCGCAACGATAAGCGAAAGGGAAATGAAGTCTTGATTAACTTATTGGCGTCCCAAACAAAAACAGCCTGGCTCGGAGAGAGCCATGGCGGAGCACATCAATTTAATCTCGCTGGTAACCACCTGACGGTACCCGCACACAAGTCCCAGTGGGAGAAGGGGTGGGGGGAGGGTTGGAGGAGGAGTGCGGGAGCCGCGCCCGTAACCTTGTTCTCAGGGGCACAACGTTGTAACTGCGGAGTAAGTCACCGTGGCGAAAGCTTCGCACTAAATAAGGATAGGATGTATCCCGCGACGGGGCAAAATTAGTCGCAACAAGTTACGCGCGTGCGCCTTTGCGAGGAGACACCCCGGAGATTGCTCAAGCCTTTTTGCCGGAGCTTGAAGTTTCAAGGGAGACGCCCACTTAGAGGTCGTTGCGTCGGATCCGCCGAACGTGGCTTTCGATGACGTCACTCCACGGATCACACGAACGAACATGCGCGCCTGTCTTTCATCACTTCCGGTGCTTTCGGACAGGGTACATAAATATATATAAAAAAACGGATGCAAGAGGCGTAAAAGAAAAATCGCAGCCTAGTCATCGGCCATCACCTCGGCGTTGGTTCAGCCGATGGACGCGCCTCGCATCGATGAGCTCGCTCGCGAGGATATGTATACGCGTAGCATTGGAAACGGGCGTTACCGTGCGCGTGGTTGGGCTCGCCCGGCTAAGTTTCGTTTTCCACACACGGCGAAAGGAGCTTTCCGCTCCGCCTACGTGTGCTCACGCTGACAGAGCTGTCTCAAGGGCAGCCGGTACTATCTGCTTTACTTGAAAGCGACGAACAGTAACGAATAAAGATTGCGCAGATCCGATGCAAGCTTCCTTTTCAAAGTTTTATCGGCAAGTGAATGAGAGTGGATTTACGAGTCCAGTGCAGGACATTCGGTGCTCCTTTGAATATGTGCTGTGCCTGTGTTGGTTGAACCGTGTTGTGTGTTACCTAACCTAACCTAACGTAGACGAAGAAAGGGCGCTGTGAGTTGCGAGTGTGCATACGAAAGTGGCTGGAATGCGCTTAAGCTTCGAGTCATCATCTTTCTCGTAGAACGGGAACAACTTAAACACACGTTTCGTGAGCAGTGCTTGCCTCCTTGGTCACAATGGTTGAAAACGGTTTACCTTCGTGGTGACGCCACCACTTGTACATCTTTCTTGCGCGATTCTGGCAAGTGACGACTACTCTCACAATAGCGGCGGTCTCTCCTCCATTGCGGAAACACAATTTACTAATACAGTTTAACTTCATATTGCTCCCTTTACTGTCTGTTGAGCGCATTTTTCTTGTTCTTAACATATTATTTCAAGACGCGCAGACAACGAATGTAGTCGCTATTGAAGTCGGTTCTTATCACCTTTTGGAATGTTAACAACTTGAAAACCTGCTATATTTGTGTTTAACGGTCACTGTTAGATGCTGAACATAAACAGAGTTGCCTGTTAACCCTGCAAGTATAAACTAACTAGCCCTGCAACACACCCTTTAAAGTAAGCAGAATGACCGCCTTCTGGAATCTTTTGTGGTAAAAACCACGTTTGTATGCCTACACACAGAAATGAATATGTAACATCACTTGTTGCGTTGGCACGTTGGGGTTGAACCTTGGCGTTTCGTGTCATCTCACTCTTTTCGAAACGCATTTGCGCTGGCGATTTCTGTTGTATGTGACAAGACAACGGTGTAAACCGAATTATTTCGACTTTTTTAAAGGTTTGCGGTAAAAGCACAATTCAACAGTTTCCGTACTTTTCCACATGCACCTCAGTTCGTATATATGAGAATAATATATTGCGTTATCGCTTCCTAGATAACTTTACCAAAAAGAAAAGGAGATAAATAAATTCAGGGAAACGTAGAATAAGACATACAAGACGTCCCAGAAGGATATTCCCACTCCCATAGCGAAGACTTTAGTTAATTTAGTGGTCCTCAGTATATGCCATATTTGTTTTTTTTTTACTCGTTCAGGGCTCTGCTATGAGTTCCTTTTGAGGATCAGACAGGCTCTATAACAGGCATACTTTCCGGGTATTAGTAGTTAACAGACGAGTAGATAAAAAAAAAGAACGTAAGCAAAAATTTTTTTTCGGACTGCCGCTAGTGAAGCGAGATTTAGATTATTGCCCCAAACCTATATATTCTGGAAAGTATGACGCAATAATAGATTAACTAGTCAAGGCAAAAAGGACATGGGAGTTCCCCATGGTACACTTGAACGAGAGACCCTGAAAATCATATGAGGTGTCCTTCTTGGTATCTCTATACGTTACTCGCTTTTGTTTTACTCCATTGTTTCTGCTCCTTGTCTTTGTTATGTCTTATCATTGTGGCTTTTTTATTGACGCGGCAGAAGGCTGATGTTGGCGCATAATGCGGCGCCAGCTCCTCCTTGGCTCTTGAATAGGTGAGTGCGGTTACATACATAGTTGTGAATACTTTTGCGCCTAGTACTGCAGGAGAAAGAGCAGACGGACAGTTAATGAACACAGAACGACGTTATCATAAAGCAATCAAAAGAAGACAGTGACAATAGAAGCAGATTCCCAAAGCCACAATACGATAAAGACAATATCACGTACACAACACGGGAACATTATTTTTATCATCGTTTTTGCTTTTAATGTACTACCTGGCATGCACAATTTCACATACCACCTGACGGAGACCGTGCTGCTTGTGGCGTGAACTATTGAAAAAACGCTAGGGAAAAAAAACACGTTCGCAGGTGCATATCAATCCGAGCAACTCGTACATGAAAGGTAGTGAAGCTATGAACTGCATTAGGCAATTCACACACCCTTGGAAAGTGCTAGGAGTTTGGTTCGCTACTGCCCAAAACTCGACACTTAGCAAACGCTCCACTCGGGGAATATGGTGCAATGCAATCGCTACACACGAGCCTTTTCAAATGATTCAATACATTTGGGCATAGTACTGCTGCAGTTTCTTTTATAATCGATGAATTTTCTTCCAAAGGGATAGAAAGTTGGGCGAGTTGGTGTGGTAACATGATCTTGAATTGTAGCGCGAAGTGACACAGACAGAGACTAGAAGCAGACAGGACGAGCGCTAACTCTCAACTAAGTATTTATTGAAACTATCAACATATATATATATACAGGTGATTGCAAATACCGAAGCATATGAACATAACAAGATCTAAAGACATTAGTTTAACATATCAAGAGGTAGGGAAGCAAAAAAGCAAAGAACAAAAAGACACTACTTGAGATTAACACTCGTAATGCAAAGATATTGAAATTTGCACTCTGACAGAGACAATGATGCGTGACTAAGGTAAGTCTCTCCTAATCTTTTCATGTGAAATCCCTGATTCATTACTTCGATAAGTATGTACTGAGCAGTAAATTCGTAAATGCGAGATAAATGCGCCAGCATTACGTCGCGCCTCCTTGGGGTCCCGGATTCATCAATTAAACCACGCTCACCACACTTTAAAGTGTTGTTTAGGAACCCACTGAACACACCCTCTTGCCTCTGTACGAGGGAGATGACGCATATATAAATATATGCGATGTGACTGGCTTCCCCCACTTCGCATACGTATTTCCACGCTTTAACACTCCCAGTTCTTACTCATTAAAAAAAGTTCGGTTTGTCGCCCTGCAAAATGTTAAACTTCCTGTAAAATCCTCCCCATAACGGTAAGGCCAAGATCAGGGTCACACCGTGGTTAAGGTCGGTGCTAGGAAACGACGGTAACGAGGTCAAGCAAGGGAAACCGGCTAGCAAGCATAGTGTGGCCTGATGAACAGCTAAACAAGAAAGAAAACAAGATTGTAAGAAAGAAAGAAAGAAAGAAAACAAAGAAAGAAAGTGAGGCCAGCTGCACGAGGTGGTGGTGCTGAAACAGCAAGAAACGAGGTCGACAAGGCGCAGGCTGGCCCTGCTGGAAAAGCTCGTAGTCACGTGACGCGCAAGATCGGCCGCGCCATTATTCAGCAGCGGGGCCAATGAGCGGCCCTAACGCAATTATTCGGTCCCCATTACACGCCGCACCAAAGCTGCGTGCGGAAGAAGGACGCTTGCCTTTAGCAGAAGCTTCTGCGCAGAGTCGGCGGCGGCAGTGACACCGAAGCCTTCGATTACGGTCGGAAGCCATCGCTCTTCGTTCGATAAGTCAAGGCGAGCCGAGCGCTGACGCAGCAGGCTGTTGCTTTCCTTTTCTCTCTTTCCCATTTGCACGCTCTCTGAAGCGCCGGCGCGGCCGAATCTGTTGAGCTTAGACTGTGTCAGCGGTCCGACTTGAACGGCATTAGCGCTAATCCCTTCGGGCTTGAAGATAGAGGATAGATTTATGGCCGAGCTTCCGGAAAGACTCGTCGCGGGGCGTCTCTCTTGCGCTTCGGCACATAGACGGTGCATCTCCGTGCAAGCGAGTGTCATCCGACAAGCACTCGGCAGAGCTGGTACTCACTCAAAGACATATTTGACCCTAAATAGTTGTTCCGAGTGTGTATGTATGTATGTATGTATGTATGTATGTATGTATGTATGTATGTATGTATGTATGTATGTATGTATGTATGTATGTATGTATGTATGTATGTATGTATGTATGTATGTATGTATGTATGTATGTATGTATGTATGTATGTATGTATGTATGTATGTATGTATGTATGTATGTATGTATGTATGTATGTATGTATGTATGTAAGTATGTATGTATTTATGTATGTATGTATGTATGTATGTATGTATGTATGTATGTATGTATGTATGTATGCATGTATGCATGCATGCATGCATGTATGTATGCATGTATGCATGCATGCATGCATGCATGTATGTATGTATGTATGTATGTATGTATGTTTGTATGTATGTATGTATGTATGTATGTATGTATGTATGTATGTATGTATGTATGTATGTATGTATGTATGTATGTATGTATGTATGTATGTTGCACGTATGTCCGCGTATTGCGAAATGAGTGTGAAGATAAAAAACCCAGTTTTAAATCTGAGCGATAACTTCCAATTAAAAGTGAAATGAAACGAAAAGGATTTAGAAAAAATATCAGTGCCGTGCTTGTCACGTCCGTATTGCCATCCTAGACTGCGCGATGATAGTCGCAATCATACATTTGCGTTGTCGCCCCTTTGCGCCTTGCCATGTAGAGCGCCCGCCAGTCATCTGTGCGTGACGACGACGCACCATTGAAAGCGGGTGAGAGGGAGAGTGAAGGGGGAGGAGGGTCCGTAAGTCTCCAGTGAACGCGCACCACCAGATGCTCCATCCCAGCGAGAACGCGCGACAAACAGAAAAACAGAAGTACTTTTTTAAAAGTTTGCTTCTCCGCATAAAGCGTCTTGCAACGGCGAAGCCCGCTTTCGGACTTACCTTCATGATTTATGTTGTAACGGAAATCTTTTCATAGCTTCCCGAGTATTGAGCGTGTTTTCCAGCGTTACATCAGTCGCTGTGCCTTGAAATTTGTGTACGATGCAATGACCGCGGCCTCGATAAAGCCTTTGCGTAGCCGGGAGGGCTCGCAAAGGCTTTAAATTATTTCGTAAGTCTAGCGCCGTCTGCCCCAACGGATTTGGAGCGAGCGCCAAACCCTATGCAGAGACAAAGCGCGTAAATTATCAGCCATATGTGAACACCCAGTAAACCATGCTCAGAGCAGATTACCAGCACTTATGCACAGTAATACATGTGAAGTCAGTACATGAGGAAATCAAACAGAGCCTAGTACACGGCACCAAATAAGAGCCCACTACTGCAGTTTACTGCGTGCAAAACATGACAGTCAGAAGAAAACATGCAAAAGTGTGGGCTAGTATCTAACGAGAAGTTTTTACCAGCGATACAGTACGTACATTATCGAACGCATCCCAGGCGTAAGCGACGTCGTTAGTCTGACAAAATATAATAAAGAAAGTATGTGAGAATTCTGAACTGACAGCTACGAACCATTGTGAACAATTTACGAGTTTCTTAGCTACTCGCTTCACGTCGTTCGCATCCGCTTCTAGTTAGTGAGTTTCGTAGCGTCTGCGCCAGAATTCTCTGCTGGATTCGCTTCTTCCTGTATCTCTAGACTAGTCGTCGTAGAATCACAGAGGTTTCCAGTGGGACTATTAAGGGGAAAAAAAAACTGCACCTCCATTGCCTTAAACTGCAAGTAAAGGTGCCGCAGATAGTCGCCAGACACGCACTTGCTCGTGCTTCAATGCGTAGATGTCACTGGTTACGCTTTGTGGAATCGCGACCCTATTAATGTACACAGCGACCTTTATCATATTCACGAAACGTCGCATAACTGTGTACTATAGGCTCTTAGGGAATACAGGTGCTTATTCCTCTGACGTCGTAACCGATTCGGAGCCGACATCGGAACCGAGAGGAGGTGGGTTCAATTTCGTCGCATACTTGTTTGTTTATTCATTATTTATGACTGTGCTAAACCTTACTATCGTGTCATTTGGATTTCAACGCACACATACATGCAGGCGCACACGTAGGACGTGCCCGCGCTATCTATCGTCTGCAAAACAACAACAACAAAAAAAATGGTTTGTAAAGCTGGCTTCTCCCCACATATATTATTGCTGCGGCGAAGCCAGATTTTCTTATCGCCAATTTAGAGCTACGATGGAGCGGGACAATTTCGAGCGACATTATCCGTCCTGAAAGGCTGTGTACGAAACAGGGACAAGTGTCTCCTTAAACCGAAACACATCAGGCATGCACCGTCAACCACGAACATTTGCGGGCCGCGCAATCTCACGAAACGTTGAATTTACAGTATCCAGTAAAACTGTACATCTCTGTTTGTTATGCATATACTAGTAGAGGCTGTAAATGCGAATACTACGCTTCGTTATGCGGCTTGCTGGATGTCCAGCTCCAGATCGCAACGAGTTTCCTCACAGACTTACAGAGCTGAAAAAAACGTAAACATCCAACACGAAGAAGGCACGAATGGCTGCTGATCCCGTCGGGTCTTTTTCATGTCGTCTATTCGTCTTTTCCTGTGCTGTAACATTATCGGAATACTTAAAGCAAGTAGCCCAGCTTTCTTTCTTAACAGCCACCGCGGGTTTTGACTTAAATCTACAGTGATAACATTGTGATGTAGGCGGAATGCAATGGAAAGAACAAAAAAACATCTTCAGCATTCTTAGGGTGCCTGGTAACCCTTTCAACGTCACTGACTTACCAGTGCGTTTCCACGTTTGGGTCCCGCCTTGTTCCTTTTGACATTCGCTTAGTCAGATAGAAATGTGAGGACCACAGGAGAAGAGCATTTTCAATGAGCGACGTCATGAGATTTCCGCACAACAAAAAATAAACCATGTTGTTCATTTTATAATATCCAAAACGAAAACCCGACGCTGGCGGTGCGTTACCCTCAAAAAAATAAACGACATTTAAATGGTTGAAGATACACAAATGGTCAAGCGTAATACGACGTGCCCGGCTAATACGGGTGTCGTAGTGGAATTATTGCTTTGGACCTTAAACACCATCATCACCACCCGCCTATATTTCAGATATCCGTCGCAGCAGGAAGGCTTTTCTCATCGACCTCCAGTCACCCTCGTCCGTGGCCAGCAAATTCCGCCCTGTGCCTGCAAAATTTCCCGTTCCAATCTCATAACCTAATGCTCTGCCGTCCTCTACTCCGTTGCGCTTCTCCTGGCATCCCAATGGGCAACTCTGACAGGCCACGTGTTGTCTGCTATGCGCATTACATTACCTGCCCAACCGCTTGACACCATCGTTCTATCCCGAAATCACTTCTCCGTCAGGACGAGCACCTCCATTTTCTCTGTTTGTCCGCTCCCTTCCTCACATTCTTTCCGGATGGAGGGAAGTCTCTCTTCGGAGAATTCGGGCTGTGGCGTTCCTTACACCTTCCTTCATCTGGGCCTGAGACCTAGCCTTCGAACATCCCGGGAACATTACGAGTTTACGGCTCGTGCTTCTACAGCGGCCATTCACCACCTGTTGTGGCTCTAGCCAAGAACAAGGGCCACTCGAGAATGGGTTCTGAGAGTTGCCAAGATACGAAAGGATCACACAGACAGTTATGGGTGTTGGCTCATGAATGATGAGTTCACCAAGCTTCTATGCGATCACGATCATCTCCTCGCTATTTATTTAAGTACACATCTATGCCGCAGGGCAAGCTGCACGAACTTGACGCCCTTCTTTGTCATTTTGATTATTGATTATTACATCCATCCATTTGCTTTCGCTAATTTATGTCATCTTCTTCGTGTCTCTTGAAGTTCTGCCTTGTCATTTTTATTTTTCGTCCCGAACGCTCATTGCGCGATCCTTAGCTTCTTGTCAAGCTTTCCGTTATCCTCCTAATTTCAGGCATACATATAATATATAATCACGTTGATAAGAAGCCAACAAATACTGAACCTAAAGAAAGTAACACTTTGATTTGGGCGAGTTGGTTCAAGGCTATTCAAAAGACGCAGCGCAACCGGGACGGAGACAAAGAAACACAAACCACATCACAGCGCTTGTGATGTGGTTTATGTTTCTTTCTCTCCCCTCCCGGTTGCGCTGCGCCTTTTGAATGGCCAAAGAAAGCACAGGGTAAGAGTTATTTGCGGTTTCATTGAAGTCTACACTTATATCAAACCACAGATAACTTCCCCGATGCTTTCTCTGGCTTCCTTATCTGTTGGCTTTTATGGCTGTAATTAACAAAAAACTGAGACCTTCGGTATCCCTTCTTCTCCTTCACACGCACAAACACATGAATGCATTCATACTTTTACAAACAACGATAAATAAATTCTTAGTCGTTATTAACATCTTTTTCGTTCTTTGCATACACAGCATGATCCATGTTGCGGCTCACGCGAAGCGGCTCTAACAGCCCAGACGCACATCTAAAGCGCGGCTCCAGCTGGTTGGTTGCCCGCGCATCGGCGGCTTTTAAAGCGACCGGAACGACGACCGCGCTTGGCTCGCTACCTGGCTCGTGCCGGCTTGCATCACAAGAGATCCGATCGCGAGCGACAGCGATCTTCGCTTTACGAGCCTCGACGACGACAGCGCCGCTCTGGCGAGAACGCGCCGAAGCAAAAGTTCCCATGTAAAAGCGCGCGCCGAACAAAGGGAGCCGTGGGCGGTTGCGCGTGGGTTGCTGCTGCGGAGGAGGACTGCACCGTTACTACTGTGTGGGCGTTCGGTGTGTCGGCCTGTGTGTGCGTTGGCGTTGAGTGTGTTGTGCATGCATCGGTGTATTGCATGTGTGCGTACACGTCTGTGTGCATGCGAGGGAAGCGTTGTGTGTGTCTCTGCTCCCGTGTACGCGTGCGTGCGTACGTGTGCGCCTGTAGGGATCGAGGAGGGTGCAGGGACGTCAGATAGAGGAACGGTGGTTACATTTCTGTATAGGCAACACGCTCGGAAGCGTCGGCACCGAGGGTTGGGTCGAGTCATTGCGCCTAATGAAACGTGACACGCAGTGCGTTCGCGTCCCTCGTCACTGGCAGCGGGAGAGATGCCGCGTGCCGGGATTCGCGCGAGGCAAGAACAAACCAGGCGAGACAGATGCGTTGGTTCGCCTCGTCGGCGACGGCTCTTGCTCTGGGTGCGTGTGCGTGGCAAAGTTGTACTATAGGACGTATCGTGGGCCCCGCGCCGAGGTTTTGTGGTGTTGCCTGGGAGCCTCGCGTAAACTCCCCAATCGCGTCGGCAGCTGTTCCACCAACAAATTTATATATATATCTCTCTCTCTCTCATTTGTGTGCACATGTTATTTTTCTCTACGAGAAAAAGTATTGTGTGCTGTTATTTAGTTACACGAAATATGTTTAAATGGCTGTTCACTACTCGGCATTACTAGTTGCAACGTTGCCATAGGAAGTATGTTATAGAGTTTTATCTTGTGCTCAACTTGCCACTTACCTATTACCGGGTTACAGGAGCCGTGAGCAGCAGTAGCACCAGCAAAGCTTGTAGCGACACCTTGTGAAGTTCTGTCTAAGTACAATGCGCTTGAAATATTTTTACTTTGCGTTAGTGTTCTCTTCGAATGAAAAATTGTAATAGGAATGCACGTTAACGAAGGTGTCACTATCAACGCTTCGCGCCAGCACTTAAGCACAATATGGTGGGTCACCACAGTATTACCTTTGAGTGCTCTCTGGTTAGGTATTATGCCACAAGATGTCGCTGTCAGCGTTGCTGTTTCCCGTACGCCTCTCCGGTAACCCGGTAGTCCACGAGCGGTTATACGTTTGCTGCTAATCCAAGGCTCACGACGTTCTATTACGCTGCTCAGTATACTGAAGGTCGCATAGGGAAAAAGCAGGAACATAAAGAATGGGAAGGCATGCCGCCGAATGTTTAGTTTGCCACCATACACCGCACTATGGAAAATACTAGCATGCTACGCATGCCTAATATGCATGATCTTTATATAATAATATATGATCCTCTATAATGTCCTCTATGTTATTAAATAAACACATGTGAACATTCATGATAGGAAGCCAAATAACACCGATTACTTCGCGTGTGGTTGCGAAAAAACCACGGAACACCTTCTACGATGCTGCCTTTATTTTGAGGATGAACGGCTTGATCTCACTGAACACAATCTTGGAACCGTGGTGTCCCATATCGCAGCTGCAGAAGGCAGCAACGGTGCTGCTGCTATTGCTGAAATCAACCGGACTCAGTGACCGTTTTTGAGGCAGCGCTGAGGATTCCAACACGCCAGCGACTGCTGTGCGCACCAAGTCATGACATCCTCACCTTCTCCTAACCTCCTCCTCCCCTCAGCGCTGGGTAGCCAACCTGGCTTAGTCCTGGTTTACCTCGCTGCCGTTGATCTGTCGTTTGCTGCTTCTCTTTCACATTGTTATATGAGGAGGAGGAGGCTTTAGGAGCGGTTGGTCGGGAGAGCCTGTATCTAGCCCGCTACTCCGCCGGGGTAAGGGAGAGAGAGAACAGATGGAGGAAAGGAAGGAAGGCTACCTAAACATTGTCCAGTTTGCTACCCTACACGTGGAGAGGAGGAAAGGGAAGGGTAGAGAGAGAGAGAAGAGAGGGAAAGATGAGAGAAGACAAGAGTCTTTCTTTCCCATGCACTGACACAGGCGCAGCGTATCTAAAGTCGGGAATTGAATTCTGTCGACTTCAGGTATACGGGTAATACAGGTCCCGTACAATGGGGCGCTTCGACAAGAGCAGACGACGAAAGTGAACACTGCACGCACACAGGCTCGCACTCATTCATGTTGTCACGTGGTAGTATATAGCGACGGTGCCGAGGAACAATCAACTAGCAGAAGAAGTCACCTGGGACAAAGAGAACTAACTCCCTGTCAAATGAAACGTGTGTCTGGAAGACAAAGGGATTGTCATGCGACGATGGTAGCGGTGAGTGCGGTCGGCGAATCGAATACCGCAGTTTGTAAGTGCGTGCCACCCTTTACGCACGCGCCATCGCAAATTCCTGGGCGGTCGATGATGTTCGCGTGGAATCGATATCGTACAACGCTTTCCGCGCTGCGCGGGCAATCTGAGAAGACGCACGTCTGTCCCGATGTCGAATTGGCGACGACATTCACGGAGTTCCATAGGCAACGTTTGCATGAATGCTACAGCCAGCGTGTCCCATTCTTTAGCGCATCACAGTAATTGCCACGCGACAGCGTTTCACACGTGGCGAATCCGCCCTCGTCCGAAACAAGCCGAAGCCTGTTTCAAGCGACTTGCGTTCGGCCGGTGAGTGAAGGAGGGTGCACGGTGGCACCCTTCTCTCTCTCTCCATCAATGCGACACGCCAGCCTTTACATGCACCACTCGAGACGACTTATACCATCTCAAACTATCCTTTCCTGTCGCATCAATGCTATTCGCCTTCTTAGCGTATTGGCGCCGTCTGTATCAATGCGATGCGCTGAATAAGCGATGCGACGCGTTACTTGTTCCACTTGTGTAAACGCCGGTACACCTAATTTCTTGATCGTGTTTTTTTTTCTTCAATAGGGTCTTCCGTTCTCGAAGGTGTGGCTAGTTAATAAACGAAGGTTACTTGGCTTTTAAACATCATTCACGAAATTCTGCTGCACAAAGCAGTACAAGAGCTATGATAGGTTTCCCAAAACGATTTCGTTCGCATGGGTTGCTATAACGTGTCTAAATTTCAGCCCGCGAGCGTTACTGCTGTCCGCCACTTATCGGGCATGGTCGTCTCGGTCTGGAATCGACCCGTCGATCTCGTGCTCGTCAGCAGAACGAGACAGCTACCCACTTCTTCAAGACTGGTCAAATACTAGCTCGCCGTGCCATCTCCAGCATAGTCAGCAGTGTCTTTGAAAGCACACCCAATGTGGACTAAAGAGAGGGCGCTTCGCTGAATGGCAAGGGTGTGTAGGCGTGGCGGCTAACGTTTACGGCAGGAGCTTATTGGGGAAAAGCGGAAGAAGTGCGCGGGAAAGAAAGCTTGCGCGGGAAAATAGCGTAGGGACATGCAGCCGGATCCACTACCGTAAGGCGGGCTTTGCTGCTTATCAGCTGAGAGCTGCGTGGCAAAGCCACTTGCGCAGGCGAACACGGTAGCACTATAGCCCGACTCCCACGTATACACACGCCCACAGAGGGAGTGTTGCTTTACGTAGCCCGTCAAGATCAGGCACGTCTCGCATCCATTGGGCAGGAAACAGGCGTGCCCCCAACAAGAGAGAGAAAGAGAGAGAGAGAGAGAGAAAATGTGACGGCTTGTTTTTGTTTGCCTTTGTCTAGAGCCGTGTACCGTTAGCCAGAGTTTCGTGGGTGCCTGCTGGGCCCCGACTATCGAGTGCACGGTGGCTTGGCGTCAGTTTGGAATGACACTCACTGCCAGAGCTCAGCCAAGCCGAAGCCGATGAGGAAAGTCGACTACCGGCAGGGAGCGCAGCGATCGGCCGGCTTTGTGCGGATTACCGAGGGCCAAAGAACCCGTCGACAACAGGTCACGCGTTGTTTACGCTTGGCGAGTAACTGCCCCGGGCGGCGAAAATCTCCGCGCTCTGTGGAAAAGCCGAGCAGAGTTCACGCGTTTCCGCGTTCGCGGCGAGTGGCAGCTGTGTTGTTATAGACGTGGGTCGTAGCTTTTTTATTTTCCTTCCGGAGACCCAGCTACTCCTAGCGTAACTAACTGAATTGACAGGTTGATGCCGTAATAATGACAGACCGAGAGCAAGGTAAAGGGGCCGAAAAGCTGGAGATTCTTTTCATAGGAAGGCAGCATGAAAAGTAATTAAAAGAAATTAAGCGATGCTAGAAACAGTCGTGAATAGCTTCGCTAATGGCGCCGTCTTGCGGCGGTGAGCTCAACCACAGTGAAAAAACAATGGCTGTAATGAACGGTTGCGCGAAACTTAGCTTCTTTCATAAAAACCTCAACAGCATCAGAATCATAAACGCATAGCCCGCTGTGACCTTTTGCTTCGGCAAGAAGAGCACTAAATAGAAAAAAACGTTTCCGACCCTGTCCGCCTAATGAGAACCTAAATACTCTGATAAAGACCAGGAACTTTAAGGATAATAGAGGAATGACTAATGAATTTGTCACAAAGAATCGCGTTAGACGGCTGGAGTATTTGTGGCGCGAAGGCGGAGTACAGAGAAAGAATGATAGAGAGATAAAACAAGTTTTCAGAGCAGGAAAATTATTATTGGTTTGTAGCTTTGTTAACATGAAACTATGGACCTTAACAACCGATGTTAATGTGAATCATGAATCATAACAGCCGATAACAAAGGCATCAGGAAGGTAAAAAATAGCGAGCGCGTCGGCATCAGCTACCACCACGTTTGAAAGAGAATCTACATAACAGCCATCCATCCATGCAACGTTCAAACCACCCAGAAGTGTTGCAGAAAACATTGGTTCTTGCTATGCCTGTCCATGTCTTCACTGCTGCCGTAATCCTTAAACTGAAGTGCTTATTCCAATCCCCTTGATTTATTTCTGCAGGCTAAAGCTCGTCTTCGCCAACGTTTCATTGCCTTCATCAAAGTTATGTTACCACTTTAAGTAGCCGTCGGCTTAATGGTGTGAGGTATTTTTAGCTTGTTCGTAAACGCATTATCCTTTGCAGGATGCCTGGCAACCAAGACGTGGGAATCAATAGCAGCAGCAGTAGCAGGACAGCAGAAGCTTGGAAGGCGCCTCGCTATGCTGGCACGGTAAGGAGCATAGCCAGCGGCATCACAGGTGTGCGAACAGTCAATTTCGGGACTGAATCGAATGCGAATCGAGGAGTGCCGGAAGCGAATCGAATCGAATATCATGTAGTTATCGAATAGTGAGCAACCATTATCACAATTAATATAACACGATGTTACCATCCTAGTATTGCGAAAGCAGGCAAGTCTCTGTCGTTACATAGTACGTTATGAAGAAGCGTTGTTTATTTCAAGCTTAAATGAAACATTAGGAGCAAAATTAAATTGCGTGGTTTTACGTGCGAGAGAGATAGAGAGATAATATAATGCAGAGAAAGGCAGGGAGGTTAACCAGAGATAGTTCCGGTTGGCTACCCTGCGCAGCGGGAAGGGTTAAGGGGGATAAAAAGAGCACATATTATCTGTGTCTGCCCGCGTTACAGTGCTCAGAGACAAGTGATGTGCAGAGTACTGGACCAGTTGGACAATCGTCCACTATCAGAACTAAAAGCTTTAGGTCAATGCTCCGAAAGAACATCCGCGTTGAAGGCCTTACTCGCGTTATTAAGGTTCCTGCGGTCTACGGGGCTTCACGACAGACTCTAAAAATGCCGCCCCCTACCGCTCTTTACTGTACGCGCTTTGTTCGTGCTTGTCTCTCTTTCTTTCTATCTTTACGTGCGAAAACCACGATCTGATTATGAGGCACGCCGTAGAGGGGGGGGGGGGAGGGACTCCGGATTAATTATCACCGGCCGCCTGGGGTTCTTTAACGTGCACCTAAATCAAAGTACATGGCTTTTTTTTTGCACTTCGCCCCCACCGAAATGCGGACGCCGTGGCCGGGATTTGAACCCATGACCTCGTGCTTAGCAGCGCAACACCAAAGCCAGTAAGCTACTACAGCGGGTGGAGCACTACGAGCAAACAAGTAGTCTCTTCTTCGCATGCATAGGACTCTTCAGAGTGCGAACGATTCCTAATATATATATATATATATATATATATATATATATATATATATATAGTCATATCATAAGAAGCCAACAAACACTGACACCAAGGACAACATAGGGAAAATTACTTGTGCTTAATAAATGAAATAAAGAAACGATAAAGTAATGAAAATTAAAGTGGATGAAAAAACAACTTGCCGCAGGTGGGAACCGAACCCACAAAAATCCATTACTTTACCGTTTCTTTATTTCATTTATTAAGCACAAGTAATTTTCCCTATGTTGTCCTTGGTGTCAGTGTCTGTTGGCTTCTTATGATATGACTAATAAAAATCGGGCCCCTCGGTTAACCCCCTTTCTTCTCGTTCATATATATATATATATATATATATATATATATATATATATATATATATATATATATATATATATATATCACGGAATCAAATAGGCTCATCTTTACCCCTCCCCTTGTTTCGTATTATCTAAAAAAATATTAATTTTTTTAGTTTTGGGAACGCCGTAAAGGCAGTTCTTACTCCGCAATTTCTATATCGACATTTTCCTTGCTTGCTTTACCCAGGGTTTCATGTGACATCATGTGCCTCGCCTAACAAACAGTGCCGATCCCAGAGATACTGCGGTGGCAAAGTGGAGCGATCCCAGAGGTAATGTGAACAAAACCGGACAGATATCCCGGATGATACGTATAATCAAAGGTGATCGGGTAACCAAATGTGATTCGTTGGGTCCAAGCTCGCAGCAGTGCACGATATGCATCCTTGCAATGGTTTCAATGTGTTTTATAACGCGCGCCGATTCTCCAGGCAATGCAATAAAAAGGAGCGGGTGGGCCAATATTTTGACAAGGCTATCGCATTGCACTCTCTGAGGTGTGGCATTTGGGCCGAAGTGCTCTGCCTCGTTCTCTGGGCTTCGTGCGTCGACGTCTCGCAGAGTAGGCGCAGAGAGGAAATAAGGAGAAAAACGAAAACATTAAATGAAAGAGAATAAACAGAGGGAACAAAGCCCGAAGAACAGCCGCAACGTTCGCGTAGTTCGGAGTTCGTGTAGTTCAATGCGACCCCAAACGACGTTCACCAACGTCTCGGTTGTAAAGTACAAGGTCAAGCACTGAAGATCATCCGGTCCGTTCAAGGAATTTACAAGTCAATTCGTTTTCGTGTGTTGCTTGAACATGAGCATGTCACAACACACGTGACATAAACATAACGCACACTAAACGTAAAAGTAAAAGGCTTTCTAACTTTCGCTCGCTTCAAAATCTTTCTTTAAAACGCTACAAGTAGACTAAGAGAGGGAAAAAAAAGAAAGGAAAGGATACTGAAGGCTGAGCGACCGCAAATCCATAACGCATAGGCCCTCCCCGGACCACAAGAGCACGCTTTGCCGCCACTTCTGCCTTCCCTCCACACGTGGTAAAGGGAGCAACCTTCTTTTTATATTTTTCCGTACATTTGTTTCTTCCCCTGGAGATAAAAGTGTCTCAGCCTCGATTTCCTTTTCCCCTGTTCTCTTCATTCTCGTCTTTATGCAGCTGTTTGGGCAGCGTCTCTCACCCTTTAATCCCTAGGGGTTCCCCAACCCCCACCGGCTTAGCATCCTTGGCTCTTCTCTTTTCCTGGACGGGAAAACGCCATCACAGGCGAAGGCCGCCACCTCTGGCCGGCATAAATCTGCTCGGCCTCCAGAATCCCTGACCCGTCAGTTCCCTTGCCGACAATATCTATGTGTGTGTGTGTGTATATATATATATATATATATATATATATATATATATATATATATATAAACGAGAAGAAAGGGGGTTAACCGAGGGACCCGATATTTATTAGTCATATAATGAGAAGCCAACAAACACTGACACCAAGTACAACATAGGGGAAATTGCATGTGCATAAGCACATGCAATATATATATATATATATATGAGAAAAATGTCGTGCCGTTCCTGCGCGACAGCAAAGAGCAGCGAGGGATTTTCTTCGTGCATTTGTGATGCCATGAAGAGCGACAGAGCGTGAGCAGCTGTTGAAGAAAAACTGGAGGGTTTAATTAGCGACGCGTCTATAGCTTGCTTCTCCTGGGAGAATGCGGTGGCGAGTGCAATGATTCACGCGGGAAATATGACCGACACGTAGTAACACGCAAGAAGCTGGTCACACACAGAATTAAACGATCTCGTTGGTGCCACTGTCTCGCAGTTGCTCTAAAAGACTCAATAACCATCTTTAATAGCGATGATCCTGATTGCATCTATGTGTTGACACATCGCATGTCCGTGTGTGCGTGCGTCTGTGCGTCTGTGTTTTGTATTAATCGTTAAGTGGCTTGATTGATTACCTTTCGTTTATTTGTAGTAGCTGCAGAACGTGCCGTTTGGTTGCTTTTCTTTTTTATCATTGTGTTTCTATAGTCACAGTTTAGGCACGTTCGCGAAGTGTGTGTTACTGCCGCAACGTTTTTTTTTTTCGTATCAACTCGTGTGGCCATCCTTCGGTCATCGAACAATTTACTGTTGGCAGTGGAGCTGGTGACGCATTAGTTGCCAACATTTCCTACTTCCTCCGAATGTGTGTGTCACTCACTCACGCAGGGAAGCTACGAGCAACTTTGCAGCGCAGAAGGCACAGACGACACTGTAGTTTATGAGCACATTGTATCTTAAGATGCGATAACTGAAGTACAATTCAGTGCGTGCGCTAGGACCACCAACGAGAAACGCTATTTAGGGAAGGAACATAGCGGGGCACCCAATGTATATGGTAACTATACAGGGTGTCCCACATAACTTTAGCCAAGCTGTTCAGAGAGGGAGAGAGAGAAACGCTTATTAAACGAAACAGTGTCCCGAGCGAGGCCGGGTATCACCCTAAGGTGGGAAGACTCCTTAGTCCAGGAACCATCTGGCTTCGACTGCCCTCTTGCCCCTGGCGACGAGTTGTCGTTGGTCTTCCATGTCCCCGAGGGTTAGCTTTGCCTCCCACGTTTCGAATAGGTCGTTTGCTTCTATTGCTCGTTTTGCGTGCGTTCCTGGTTGCATTTCGCTGCCTTCCTGCCACGGGCATTCCAGGAGCAAGTGTGCCAGAGTGTCGGGTACGTTTCAGAGTGGGCAGAGGTAGCCGTAGAGCGTCGGGTATAGGCGATTCATTATTGTTCCGTGCGTGTACGTATTACTTTGCAGGCGTCTAAGGATCATGCTTTCTTCTCAACAAAAAATAAAAAATAAAAATTAAGGTATTTAAAAACACGATGCATGATGCAGTTATAAGACCTACGGTGTTAGGTCGTCCGACCTCTGACGACCGAACATTATAAGTCTTAAAATCGTGCCTTGAAGCGCGTTTTTTCAGTCTTATTTTTTCGTTGAACAGCTCGGCTAATTAAAGTTTTCAGGGAAGCCCTATATGAAGCCAACACATAATGAAGCCAAGAAAGGCGCAGTGGAAATTATTTGTAGCAACAACTGCATTGTAGAACTGATAAACTAAAGGTAAATGATAAGTGGATGAAAAAAAAATAAAAACTAGCCGACAGTGCGAACCGAACCCACAACTTTCGTTGAGATTACGCGAAATATAGTGCCACTCGAAGTACTGCTTTAAAGGGGCGCTAAAGAGGAACACCAGCTCCGCATATAGAATAGTTACGTTTCCTGTGATTCTCAAAGCTGCACTTATGTTCATTTCCCCGAGAGGGACTATAACTACGGCTCAAAGCAAAATCCGGGCATTCAGTGCAAACATTTCGAGTCATCTCATCGCCGTCACTTCGAAGAGATCGGACGACAAAGTGAGCCGCACTTGTTCCTCCACAAAGAACGTTGTCCTTGCGTCACTTTACGATGCTTTCTGTCGCCTTCGCGAACACTGGTTCCTTACGATATACAGTAAAACCATGCAGACGCATTTCTCAGGGAACCGAGGGAGAGTAACGGATTATCCGGAAAAACGTAACATCCGATTAAGCTTGCCGGAGCATTGCAGATGAGGCGAAAAACACACTCTCGCGTAAGGCTTTAATCGAATAGAAAGCCAACCAATGAAAAAACTCAGTCAGTTGAAGCTATAGAGGCATTGAAATTGCGGAAAACAGTCGTTTTCAGCGGTGACTCGTGGCGGTCACCAGAGGCTCCACCGTCCGAAGAGGTCATGTGCCTTCGCAGTTTTTGGATGCAACACACGGACGTTTCATGCCGCGCAGTACAAACAATCGAATAAAAAAATGTAACGGATCGCAGGCTAATACAATAATACCTAAGAATGTATGAAAACAAACCGGGGATGGCGTTTCATAGCGTAAGAGACGTGAAAACGTAACAAAGAGGAGCGGATAAAAAGAAACGTTTTACTCTGTTTCTCACGCGAAAATGAGCAGCTAGTACTACCTGTTGGTGCCAACATATCTCGTACAAAGAGCCGTTTGTATAATAAACTTACTCGTTTTCTCCATTGCTGTAGCCATATCATTAAATAGACTACAAAGTGCTGTGTACTGATGAAGACATTGCCTGTGTTACGCACTCGGAAAAGTTGCAAGAAAACGTTATCTTTGTAGCATGGAACACACGGTACGTTAAACAATGATGCTTCAGCAACCATGCGGAACAACAGACCGATAGTTTGACCGCGTAATTGCCGTGACCAACAACACCCGCGTAAATCTTGGCTCTCTATGGTAAATAAGTGCTCGGTTTAAAATTGGTGACGGACAGAAAAAGTTTGCAAATCACGCACTAAAGTATGCGCAACGAGAGCGAAAGGAAATTATGACAGTAAAATTGAAGGATACACAAAAGGAAGGAAGACAAGAGAGAAGGAATGGAGAAAGACAAGGCGAAAGTATGAAGAGGGAACAATGGAAGACAGAAAGAAAAAGGGAGGACAGAACGAAGAAAGGAATGAATCAAGAAACGGAGCACATAATTAGGAACGAACGAGGAAGTCGCTAAATGAGTGAATCAAGGAATGAACAAATAAGTAATTCAGTTTATTAAGCAATATTCAGACAGAAGAAAGGAATGAATGAAAAAAATAATGATGAAAGAACGCAATGAATGAATCAAAGAATATACCAATAAAGGATTGAATTTAATAAGGAAATGAGGACAGAAGAAAGGAATGAATGAAAGAAAGGCGGAAGAAAGGAAGTAATGAAAGAATGAAGGAATGAATCAAGAAAGGACGGAATTAATGAATCTGCGAATGATCCAATGAAGGAATTAAGGAAAAGAAACCGGAAGTGAAAATGCACAAAGGAAGCAAAATACGGAAGAAATGTAGTAATGAAAGAATGTAGGAATGAATGAAGAAAAGAAGGAATGAAAGAAGGATGGGAGGAAGGACGGGTACGGAAGCTACGTAAACCAGAGCACAAAAAGAAAGCAAAGGGAAACGAAAGCAATGAAAAAAAAAACATCCTAAGGCAGGAAGCAGGATAGAGAGAGAGAGAAAAAAGAAAGAAATATTAGAAAACTAGGGGAACAAAGAAATTAGAGAGTATTCGTTGCGCGGCAACGACCTCGTTGAAAACGCGATCCCCGCTTTGCGAGCCCTCATTAACGCCCGGTGCCATTAGGGCTTGTAAATGTGCCGGTGCTCAAGGTGACGGGGGATGCGAACTGACTGAGCTGACGAGAGTGAAAAAAAAAAGAAACCTTGTGATGAAACAAAAGGAATGGAAAAGAAGCAATCTGACAATGGAAGCGCTCCTATAATCTTGCAATTTGAAGACAGCGAGAGAGAGAGAGAGAGAGAACATGTCAGAAAACAGTAGAAAGAAACAGTGAAGTAACGAGCGACTCATTGCAAGAAAAGGAACGACGCGGTTCTCGTCATCGATCTGTCAGCTCATCACTGTCCTAAAACATCAGTGAGTGGCTGCTATCAACGAGGAACGGAAGAGCAATCAAAGAATAAAATCCAGCGCAAGAAAGTATATACTATAGACCAAGGGACATATGCAAGCCAATATATTCCAAGGCCGATACGATGTTTGAGCCATGGATTCTCTGTTATATTTGTACATTCGGGGCTTCACTCGCCCTAATTTTTCGAAATTGTAATAAAATGATCGCTCTTTTACATTCGTTCCTTCATATCTGCATCCCATCTTTCGCCATGTCATGTACTGTACGTGACAGTCATGCATACAAGACCTGTATGTAACAGTGCTAAAGGTGTGCTGTTCAGAGTGACACAGCTCCCATGAATCACTAAGTACGAATGAGGTTACACGCGATATTAGAGGGGTGTATAAAAAAAAAGTGAACATTGCATCAGCAACCCTTCCGTTTCGCTTAGAGTGAAATAAGTTGTGCATTAGAACGGTTGCTTCGTTTTGTTTTCGATTTTTTTACAGCTCACAGTGCCGTAATTATCGTTTGTGTAATAGAATTCCAGCTGAGACTTACGAGCCATCTTGAAGAGCTAACCGGTAACTTTACACACGGCCTTAATTACGTGAAACCCCGCGGCGCCTCGTAAGTAGCACAACGCGATGGGAGTCGTTCGACAACCCGCGAGCAAAAAAAGTCAAAAAAAAAAGGACGCTATCCAACGGAAACATGGCGAAAGCATTCGAGCCTACCCCCCATACAACGGGAAAAACAACGTACGCTTGGGCAGAAATTTACGGTAGCACACGATAAGGGAAAGAAAAAAGGAGGAAGCGGATGCGACAAGGAACAAAAGGTGGGGCGAACAGCGCGTTTTGACGTTTATGACGGCTCGTAAAAATGCTCACTCCGCTAACCACCCACCATCGCCGCGTCGGCGCAGACGTGTTCCCCATTGCCGGGTCGTCTGCTCTCGCGGACGCCTCCTAGCACCGCCGCCAGAAGTCGCCCTCGGCGTCTGCTGACAGGAGTCGCATGTAGGCTTGCCTACTTACAGATAACGATCCGAGACGAGGCGAGCGATACGTGCAACGTGTA
This sequence comes from Dermacentor albipictus, assembly GCF_038994185.2. Taxonomy (NCBI): domain Eukaryota; kingdom Metazoa; phylum Arthropoda; class Arachnida; order Ixodida; family Ixodidae; genus Dermacentor; species Dermacentor albipictus. The sequence continues at coordinate 24,194,332 of NC_091827.1, read as the reverse complement.
CACGTATAAAACACGCTGCGCGTACATCTCGTCCCTAACGCGCGATCCTGACTTGACGACATCGACCGCATCTAGTCAACGTAAGAACGAAAAAAATTCCTCTCCAAGCGGTGTCGGCTTAAGCGCGCAATGGCCCGTCCAGTAGGAGGAGATGGTCGTAACCGACGCAGCGAGCGAAGGAAACGGTGAAGGAAGTCGCTTTCGCCTTCGCTTTTAACGCGAAAGCGAATAAAAACGCGCGGCTGCCGCGCCTGTGGCGCCCTCCCTCGGGAGCTGCGCGCAACAGAGTCGCTCATTGGGCCATCAACTTTGTTGACGCGGGGCAAAAGAGAGGGTACTGCGACGCGCTGCGTTAGAAACCGGAGCGATGGTGCTCGAACGATGTTATGGACGGTGTCATGAATGAATTTTAGGGGTATTCAGAAGGAATGTTAAAGGGAAGCTTCACCAGAGGAGCAGATAGGAATAGAGAAATTGTTTTTTTTTTTCAGTAACCTCTGCACATGATTTGATGACGCTTGTTGCACTTAATATAAGAGTTAAAATCTGTATATTATAGGAAGCAATTTTTTTTTAAGGACAACAGCTTTCTTTGCTTCTTTTGCCCGTTTTAGGATGTGGTGGTCGGTGGTTGATGGTGGTTGGGATACTCAAGCATTTGCAGGATAGCAGGGGAAGATAAACTTTGTGTATAATGGATAAAAAAAAAATGCCAGTGGAAACGCACAACAGACCAGATGAACGTCATCTTCATCTCGTCTCTCGTGCGTTCTCGCTGGTATATTTTTATCCGTTATAAAATGCACCAACTGGCCCAGTTCACCGCTTTGCTACTTATACTACATAGACACAAGCTTTGCGACAATGTTTAAGAAACTGTTGGCATTTGGTTAACACTTGCAAGGGCTGCGTAGACCCTTGCATTAAGCAGAAGCATTAGCTCGGGGCAAACAATGATTTCTCAATTCAAGTACGTATAAAACGCCGTAACACTCTCGTGGCATCACAGCTTTTACAAAAACCGCTTAAGGTGTGCTGAACAATGAACAAGGATGATTAAAAATCTAAAGCTATTCTCCAAGAATAAATACCGTAATTCTGTGAACTGCTTATCCCAGAGCATCTTAAGAGGACAGATGCGTCGTATCAACTCGCAGTTTACGTGGATTTATTACAATGTTTACGGGGGTATTGCAAAACGTCCCGCTCATAAAGCAGTGGCGTATATAAAAGCAGCACATAATACGCATATGTTGTTTACTTGGTGAAGTTTACAAAATAGCGATGTTGAGTTACAAAACCTGTAAACTTGATGCGCCAGTCTATTTATTTTGCAGTACTGAACAATTCTTGCTATTTGTGGCCTTAACAAAAACTGCTCTCTTTACAGTCAGTAGATTTTAACATTCATTTTTTTTTGTAATGCAGTGATCCTCATCAAACTCCCGGCGGCAGATGGTGAGCCAACCGATTCCTTCGTTACCGTGTATTTAGATAGGAGCCCTTAATGCAAGTTGATGCTTGAACGAACTGACGCTTGTGCCTATTTTACCGGCAGTTACCCAGCTGCAGCTCTTGTCCGCCTCCCCCAGCAGTGGCGGATGCTCGACTATTTCACCAAAGCTGTGGTGGGACAAGGGCTCCCGGAGACCTTCGCAAATCTCTGTAGCCTGCCCTACCCCCCACCCCTCTCCTCCCTTCCGAGATTAGATAAAACAATCGAGCGCCAGGCTGCGGTTCAATGTCGTGGTCTCCCTCTATCGCTTTCGTGCAGTACTCCGCCAGGTATTTGTATGCGTGACACAGGCGCGCGACGTCAAAAGGCAGGTGCTTAGCGCCACCTGCCAGAGGAGGCACGTACTTCACGACACAACGGCCTGTTAGGTATCATGAGCAGACAAACATTTCCAGATCCATTCATTGGCTACGAATCCTTAATCTCTCTCTCTCTCTCTCCTCCCCATCTCTTATCCCCCCATCCCGCTCCCACGCGTAGGGTAGCAAACCGGTTGAGCTAAACTGGTTAACCTCCCTGCCTTTCCTTATCCACTTTTTCCTTCCTTCCTTAATCTCCGTTCCTACTACTGGTGTCCCGGTGCCTCATCTTCTTCATTAATTGGTCACATTTTGTACAACTTTATTCAAACTAGCCACGGTGGCGTCCTGGAAGCCAACATCACTGACCATGACATTGTGTTTTGCCGATTCGAATGTGTCACGCCGAATCAGTTGCACTCGTTTCGGAAAGCTATATTCGAGAAAGGAAATTTTGTCGAGCGCGTTGAAGCCATACTCTGGTGTCTTGTGAAACTTATTAGTTACTCAGGAGTTGGTTTTAACCCTTTTTCATTTGTCGCGAAAAAAGCGTTTAGGTGAGTCCAGTAGAATTGTTAAATGTCGCAAAACACTTTCCAGCTCCACACAGCCCATGGCTTACAGTTAGCTTAATGAAGAGCTGGCGAAAAAAGGACAGTTTGTACAAAAAAGTCAAAAGGTGTCACTTCGATACTGCCTTTCAATTTCCTTAATAAATACAACAATAGTCTTAAACAACATCGAAAGGAAACAAAAAGAACTTATTATACCAATAAGATAATTACTACTGCTAATAGCAGCAAGGAACAGCGGAAACTATTTATTTCATTTTTAAAAAGATGAATGGTTGCTCCAGCTGTCACTGAATTATGGCCGTCTGACACCGTGTAGGAGAACCTACATGATAGTTTAAGTGCCCTAAACAAATTTTTCTGTGCTAAAAAAATCTTGCTTGTCTCATAACTACGAGCACACATCTGGAAAAATCCTTCAGTCATTTTACGTCTCTCCAGGAGGCCCAGATGACGTAGCAGAATTTATTAATCACTTAGAGATGACAAGCTCTGGACTTGATAATATTCAACATGTTCATCTCAAATACATCTCCCACCCCATCTCGATTCTACTCTCTCCTATATTTAATCTCATGTTTAAACTGGGCAGCTTTCCTTCACAGCTAAAAAGAGCCGAAATTATTCCAGTGTTCAAAAAGGGTGCTACAGCTTCCATTCCCAACTATCGACCAATTGTCATTCTGTCATCGTATAGCGAAATCGTAGATAAATGTATCGAGAAGCGACCAACAAAATATTTAACTAAGTTTGGTATCTCATCCACTCAATAATTTTACTTCGCGTAGGTTTTCGGATAGATCTCGCATTACTATTTTTTACTGACTATAATAAGTATGTCCTAGACTCAGGATGTCTCGCCTGTGCCCTCTTCATTGACATTTACAAGGCCTTTGATTACACTGTTCATTATACATATACTGTTAGCTAACCCAACTCAGTTAGTCTGGCTGTAAGCGCCAATGAACTAATTAGAATCTATTTATCTAACAGACAACAAGACGTTTTGTGGTTTTGACATTCTTTCCACCTTTAAATCCGCTGAACAATGCGACCCTCGAGGTTCGATACTCGGCCCCATTTTATTCCTAATTTAAATTAATGACCTGACTGCGAACTTAACTTACAGCCAACCTTCCTTGTATGCATGTGGTACAACTATATGTACAAGTGAGATGTCCATCGATACGCTAACTAACAAGCTGACCATTGATCTCAGGAATGTTCACGACTGGCGCAAAGCTAGTGGTTTAATAATGAACGCAAACAAAACCCACTCCCTTGTCTTCCATTGGAGTCGGAACATCCTTTAATCTACTGCTGTCGTTAGTATCAATTGCCAGCGCCTCCTTCGTACACCTCCGCGCGTATTGAATAAGTACACCAATGCTTTGCATTTGTTTACGAGTCAATAAATATTGAATAAAGAAAAAAAACGTCTCGATCCGTCTCCTTCCTGTAAATTACTTCAAGTGAATCGTGCTACTATTGTGCGTGTAGTTTCTGAATGGAACAAAATGAGGCTACGTCGGAAGGAGAATAAAAGGTAATGTTGAAGAGCCTGTCAAGGAAACAAGAATTCATGATTGGGAGTCAGCGCCGTTCAATTGGACATTAATGCTTTTTTTTATTTTATACACTCATGACGTGGCGCCACCTCCTCCCCATTGGCTGTGTGCTGACGTGTGCAATGACTCACGCACTAGACGTACCTTTAGTCAACGAGAACCGTGGAGCTGCCGTGGCATCTTAAAGTGCGCTCGTCTCGCACACTGTAGGCCCGTGTTCGATTCCCACCCACAGCGAAAAAAACTGGCTGTGGCTTAGCTAAGGTTAAGCCCAGGATGCGAAGCATACTAGCCTTTATTTTAGCGCGACAGCGTTAAGGAGCTCGTGTCGCAGAAAAGCCGGTGTCGTCGGCGTCGGCTCAGGCGTGCGGCGCTTGCTCAGGCGCACATTTCGTTGTCGCGCCGAACGCTGTGTTGCTCGACGCTCACCGCGTCGGATGCGGGGCGCGTAGTCGCTGCGCCGTAGCAAAGCCACCTAGAAACAGTCTCTGTAGCACGCCGCAACCTTCGCTTCTCATTCCAACGAGCAGCTCTGTCTCCAGGAGGCATCTCACCTCGTGAGTGTCTTGCAGAGGCAAGCGCAGCTGCTTATATTGGCCTCGAGCTCCACCACTGGAAAAGCTGGCGCCACCGTCGGCGTGACGTGCTAGGAGGGATCACGTGGACATAGCGGCCGCGTCGGCTGCTTCGGGCGCGCCGAAGGGAACTGAAAACGAGTTTAAATTCCCTGGAACGCTGCGGTCCTCATTTAGTGGCGAAATTTTCCCGCTTCGAGTGTCTCTTTTACAACGCTTGAAAGCACTACAATAGGTAGTGGCTGCCTTTGAAGGCGCGCAACATGGTAGGCTACTGCTCGGTGCCGCAGGGCCGGACGCACGTAACGGAGGCCGGTGTCAGCCTTATTCACACGTAGCCGCAGGACAAGAAGCTGCGTGAAGCTTGGCTCGCGAAACATAAAACCGGCAAACAGTCATCGGCTGCAACTCGGGTATGCAGCAAGCACAGACGCGAGGAAGATTTCTGCTACGGCGCCCGGTCTGCGATGTTCGAAAAACGCGCACTGAGACGCTCGCCCGAGTCCGCTGCCCGACCAATGTCATGACGGTTTGGTGTGTGAACTTGTCGATGCTATAGATACTGGCAAGTTCAGTGGAGTGGAAAGGCAGCGTTAAGAAGCACATTTTAAAAAAGCATGGCATATGGTCATGTTTGTGTTATGAATTAATGCACTGGATTACAAAAAAGGAGCATAGGGAAATTGCACGCTGAGAGCACCGATAAACATGCAGTGCGACGCAACTTGAGAAATAGTATTGAAAGTTCAAAGTATTTAGAAGAAAAAAATGATAGAATCGTCGCGACGGCACATCACAGTCCCTGTAGGCGTCGAAGACTCTACAATGAAATTATTTTTGAACAGCTCTGATAGCGCCCACGCAACAATGGTTGCTTGTATACTGTCAAATGCTCATATTCTGCGGCCTAAAGCTCATGGCATGGTGCGAAAACGCGCGCGCGGAGAAAGCGAAACAGTGCGCGGACAAACATGCAGACGCGCACTCGGTCGCTGCGAATCTGCGCGATCGCTGCATTGAGGCTTCGTTCTATTACACTCAATTTAGTTATACAAACACTATAAGAACATATTTCACATAGTTTGCTCTCAGCGTTAACCTACCTTTCACGCAAGAAGCCGGTTCGGGAGACTCCATCGCGGCGACCGCGCGCAGTGGCATTCACTGTACGTATTCGGTAAAGAGCTAGCGTCTGTAAACGATTGAGTGCTTTCAGTTTGCCCAAGATTATTATTTAGACAGTAAGAAACTTCTCTCGTTTCGAAAGTACTTACAGAAATGTCCGGGAGAGCTCGCGCGTGGTGTTTTCAGTGAGCGTTGACAGCAAAACCTATGAGGAGCGCGCCACGTGATCCCTCATACTACGCCAGCGAGGCGCTTCCGATAGATGGCGACTCCGTAACTCCTCGCCGCCAATACCGCCGCGACGCCGCGAGCGACGGCGCGAGTTGGAGCCCCGTTTCTCCTCTGTCGTGACGTCACGGTGTTACGTGGTCAGCCTTGAAGGCGACGCCGCGAGCGACGGCGCGAGTTGGAGCCCCGTTTCTCCTCTGTCGTGACGTCACGGTGTCACGTGGTAATGAAGGCGACACCGCCGCTTCTGAGGAGCTGGGTTGAGCTCTAGTAATATGCTTCGCATAAAAGTTACGAGATTTTCTGTTCAAAGCCTCAAAGTTACGAAGTTTACGGGATCCTCCCGGAGAAATTTGACGTCAATCCGGGCATTTTGTTTGTGACGTGTTGTTACTCTTTGCGCCGTCGCCCATTCTTAGTATACCGCCCTTCGGTCACGCCGACAACGCCGACAGAACTTCGCGTAATGGGGCATATGATGCTTTCGCACTGAAACAAGATGATGATGATGATGATGATGATGATGATAGCAACTTTATTGTACGGCCGGATAAGGAGGCCCCTCCTCCCCGTCCCCGGCACACAGGCCTTGGGGACGGGGGCCGGAACCTCCGCGATTAGAAGCAAGCAAAGAGGTCTTGACTCTTCGCGGCTTCTTCCGCCAGGCGGATGGCGTGTTGCTGTGGAGAAACAAGAACTTGGCAGGTGACGTAATACGCAGAGATGATAATCGGTGGTTCGGTAGAAATAGAAAGGTTGCTAGGGAAAAAAGAAAAAAATGACACGACCTCGCCATCGCGCCACCGTTTATGCAATCGATTAGCAACAAGCATTAAACAGTTTAAAGCGTATAATGTACTGCGTTCGGAGATGTTTGAGTAAAGGATAGGCAGGAAAAGCAAAACGATTTATTTATGAATTTTTATGTTATGGTTTTTCGTAAAACTAGTGAACTATGTTGACGAGAACTGCAAAGCTAGCGGGAGGAAGCATGGAGGCTTTTCGGAATAGCATATATTCGCAGTTTCCTTTCAACCTCGGGTCCAGTAAGCGTGGTAGCGATCTGATTATGCTTCGAAGAAGAAATTGGTCTCCAATCCACAGCGGTGAAGGTGGTTGGTCAGCGAAACTGCAAACGCAACTTTTTTGCACTTTATCTAATTATTAGCCTAAGAAGTTTCAACGGCCTGCCATAGAGAAAGAAATTCAACAAGAGGGGACACTCTTCAAAAACTGGCAACAGGAAACACGTCACGCCTAGTTTCAACAACATCCGTTAGTTGACGCGAGCATCAGAAAAAAAGAATGTGATATAAACTTTCAGACAACGTTTCATCTTTTTTTATTCCTTTCCACTAAAAGTGAAAAAGTTTTGCGTGTAAATGAACTTATAGCTTGCAACTTTTTGTTGCGTTGCCTAGCAACAAGCTAGCGGCATGCCAGACGCGCCTGCATACGTCATGCGCCAGACAAGCCGCAGGAGTGAGCGAGGATGGCCGTACGTGCGAAGCTCGCGTGCTCGGCTACCCGTTTGTTTTGGATACAGCCCATTTTATTGGGCTCCTGGCCTTCTCTATGCTTCTCTTGCGTGTCGTCTGCATTTCGACACGGCACCGCTGCACTACTGGACTACGGCAAGGTGAGAAATTGTGTTTGACAGTGTACGGCTCATTTTAATCACGTTTAGGCTTAGTTCGAGTGGCGCAGTTAGCGAAAAACAGCACCGCCGTCCTGGCGCAGTTAAATTGAGTTAATGCCTCGTTCTGGGAGATGTTTGCGACGCTTTCTATGAGCCCCAACATTACTGTAACTTATTCCGGTAGTTTTTAGGCACGCTTGCCGCGCCCGGCTTATTGACGCAGTAAGCGAAAACCGGCTCGGCTGTGTGACGCATTTGCGCGTGTATATGCGTGTACTACGTCGTAGCGCCTAAGACAGACAAGTTTTGGCGCATTCTGTGGCCCCTAACATTATTGTAACCAACGTCGTTATATTTGGGGTAGTTTAGAAGCACGGTTGCCGCGCTCGGCTAATTGACGCAGTTAGCGAAAAGCAGCTCGGCTGTTTTTCGCTAAGTTTCGCGTGTACTGAATCTTACTGGTAGAAGTTCATGACGCATTCTCTGACCCGAAAAAGTATTGTAATTTATTTGGTAACTTTTTGGGATATCTCGAGGCTTGCTCGCCGCGCCTGGGGTTGTGAAGCTGTTAGCAAAAAAGCAAGCCGGCCATAGTGAGTTAGTTTTGCGTGTACTGAATTTTAGTGGGACAAGTTTGTGACGCATTTTATAGCCCTGCAACAACATATACCTTATTTCCGTACTCACGCTTCTCGAAAACGCGACGAGCGATTGCCGAGAGTGATAACACGGGAGTGTTGCATGCGCCGGCAGGACGCGTAAAAGATAACACGGAGGAGCTCAAGAACATGACATTTATGTATTCTGAGCGACTGAAAACAGGCTTTGCAACCACGAGTCTGACTTGAGTGCGATTAGAAAGCATTATGCGAGCGTGTAACATGGTCTGGCTGAGCCTGTGTTGTAGCCACCTTTGTGTACTTGGCGTACCATCGTGTCGACTGAGGCCAAGTTGTTGGGAAACGCGCAATCACCCGCGTATCTGTGCACTTAAAGTGCAGGAAATAATGCCCGGGAAAGGAGGGGTGCTGGAAAATCGGATGCTCAGATTTTATGGCATTGTTTGGGAGGAGTCTTTGCTGCGAAATGTACCTAAAAGTGAATTTATCTGTAAGGCCACTCATTCACCACTTACGCACGTTTCGCCTCTACACGCAATACTCCTGTTAGGTCAATATACCAAAATGATACATGCTTGTAATTTACTTTCAGCTGATGGAATCCGGTGGAGCATCGTACGGCAACGACTGCTGCTTACCTGGTGCCACAACTTTGGATGAATGCAGAAGAAGCCCGGAACGAGCATTTATATAGAGCAAAATAAACATTTCGTCATTTCAAAAGACGCCTTTCGTTTTCTTTATGAAATTGCAGCTGACAGATTCGGCGCAGTGTTGTAGAAGTAAATCGCAATCATTTCTACTTAATAATGAAACGATTCCACGCCAAGGCCACGCGAGGTTCAGCAGAAGCGAAAAAAATGAATGCCGCGCCGAGCAGCGGAGCCGGCGCGGCCTGTACCAACTGGTGTTCGAAACGCGCGCGCCCAAAACCGAAACCGGAACGAGTAAACAACATCCGCTTGGTGCGCTACAGTCAATTCGGCCGCTGGGCTCTATGGGAGTGTCCGCTCTTGTTGAAATTTCTTTCTCTATGGGCCTGCGGCTTGGCTTGCGCCACTACTTCCTACACCTACATACAGTGGACTAGAGAGAAAAAAATGCACGTGACCAGACTTTTCGCCGCGCCTTGTATGCACACTGCTCTCCAGCAGTCCTCACCATAGTGGCCTTCCCGTAGCACAAATCAACTGCTAGGCTGGTTCTTCTTTTGCACACAAAAGTGTAGTTGCGTCACTCCCTGCACTCTTAGGCAAAGTTGCACCCTTTGGGGTGTATCTTTGCAACACAGCAATAATCGTCATCTGCCTTGCTTGCGTTTCCTTTTGATGCGAAGCATATTACGAGAGTTCAACCCAGCTCCTCAGGCGCGGCGGTGTCGCCTTGAAACCACGTGACACCGTGACGTCACGACAGAGGAGAAGTGGCTTTGGCTCAACTCTTGCAAGACGGGCTGGGTGGGAATCGAACCAGGGTCTCCGGAGTGTGGGACGGAGACGCTACCACTGAGCCACGAGTACGATGCTTCAAAGCGGTAGAAAAGCGCCTCTAGTGAATGCGGTGTTGCCTTAGAAACGAGCTGTTTCTAAGGCGTGCGTCTCTTGCTCAGGCGCACATTTCGTTGCCGCGCCGAACGCTGCTTTGCTCGACGCTCACCGCGTCCAATGCGGGGCGCGTAGTCGCTGCCCTGTAGCCCATTGTCTTACACCCCTTGGCGGGTTGATGGGAACGCTGTCGCGTTCCACTCTTGAAGGCGAAGCAGTAATGCATGAGTTGTTTCTTCGTCTAGCCGAACCAAATATAGCCAAGCAACAGCAGTTCACCAGGCTAAACAGTGGTTCAACAACTAAAATAAAGGCTAGTATGCTTCGCATCCTGGGCTTAACCTTACCTAAGCCACAGCCATTTTTTGAAAACGCCGCGCCCGCTACTTTCTTGTCGGGAATGCTATGTATGCCACGCTGATAACGCGCATGCCGTTCGTTACTGGGAAGTATCGGGCGCGCCGCGTTAAAGAAAGGAAATGCGAACAAGACAGATGACGATTATCGTTGTTTGGCAAAAGGGTGTAATTTTGCTTAAGAGTGTACTTCGTACGCTGCAGTTGTTGCTTCCCGGCAACTGCAGCTTGTGCAACCGTAATCTTCAGCGAGAGGTGCTTGTGGCGAACGCTATGCGCGAAGCCGAGCTTCGTGGTTCTTTTTTCTTCTTACCCGTTCTTTCACGTTTAAACGAGAACGATGTTCATTGAATGCGCAATATCGTTCCCATAATTTGGAAAGGCAGCACCATTGCGCCTCTAACGACCGCAGAAAACGCAATTTCGACCTTTAAAAGCACAATTTGTGTGGGGCCGCCCTTCTTGGGCAAGGAAATCGACCATGTCACGTTGGGAACGCTGCTGGCGTGGGCCATAACGACTACAATGACGTTCGTCTTTATTTGCCCAGTGGAGGAATGACGTCGTTGAGAGACGTCGTATACCATGCAGTCACTGACTTGCCTGCTTGACAACGCGACCGAGGTTTTTACGAGCCCGTCAGAGCGCAAGTGCTCGGCATGAAGCTTCAAGTGCCAGACGCCGCGCCGAAGCCCATTAGGAGTGCGCCAAGCTCGATCGTTTTAGGTAGCGTTAGAGCGACATCGACAAGCAACGCTTCTGCTCCAAATGCGCGTCTGTAACTGCGCTACGTCTGCAATAAGTAAAAGAAAGAAAGGAAGCGCGTGGGCCAGTGGAAAAAAGAAAAAAAAAAGGTCACCGAAACATTGATAGGGATAACAAACCATTAGAATGCTACACGAAGTAAGGCTGGTATTGTATTATGGACAGCATAACTTGCTGCAACTACCCAAGCAAGCACGCTGTCACGTGCCCGGAGACACGCGTGAACCCAGTTCCCCCGATGACCGGGAGCGCTCGCGGTAACAGCGCTGGCACGGTGAGGAGCGCCGCCAGGGGGCAGCACTTGTGCAAGCGCCATAGCGAACGTTCCGTGCTACCCATAGAGTTTCTCACTACGTTACCTAGAGGGAAATCTGGCGCTGCTGCGCTGTGGTATGCATGGGAATGCCGGTATATTGTGGATTCGGATTGGCATCGTTCTCGTAGAGACAGGACACCTCGAAGACGCGCTTGGCAAGTACCGTTCCGTCTGTCACAATGATTCATTTTCTACTAGAACAGCACGTGAAGAGCTGTTTTAGCTTTATTATTACGCGAAAACATATTTTATTTAACTATGAGAACTTGTTATTGTGTGTACGACTAAATGTTACGTAAAAAGTATCAGCGGGCCGCTAAAATTGGAGGACAGACGCCAAGGTTCGCGCTCGCTTTGAAACAGTTGGTCGTCTGTTCTTGCTTTTCTTCGCTTGGTCATGCATCGTGGGTGAGTAAAGATGTAATATACGTGAATGGAAACACTTTATGAAGATTTTACTTTGAGAACGCGTTATTTGCGTAGCTATATCCACGTTTTAGACGAAGCCTCTTACAACACCAGCCAACACGAGTCTCGCAGACACATATACCGTCATTCCCATGACGGCACGGTGCCCCCTTAAGAAACTCCCATAGACGGTGGCGCCAGATTACCCTCTAGGTGTTATGGGTAGCACCATAGAGTTTCTCACTATAACACCTAGAGGGTAATCTGGCGCCACCGTCTATGGGAGTTTCTTAAGGGGGCACCGTGCCGTCATGGGAATGACGGTATATGTGTCTGCGAGGCTCGTGTTGGCTGGTGTCGTAAGAGGCTTCGTCTAAAACGTGGATATAGCTACGCAAATAACGCGTTCTCAAAGTAAAATCTTCATAAATTTTTTTTACATTCACGCATATTACATCTTTACTCACCCACGATGCATGACCAAGCGAAGAACCAACTGTTGCAAAGCGGACGACCGACTGTTGCAGACGACCAACTGTTGCAAAGCGAGCGCGAACCTCGTCGTCTGTCCTCCAACTTTAGCGGCCCGCTGATACTGTTTACGTAACATGTAGTCGTACACACAATAACAAGTTCTCATAGTTGAGCAAAACATGTTTTCGCGTAATAATAAAGCTAAAGCAGCTTTTCATGTGCTGTTTTAGTAGAAAATGAATCATTCTGACAGACGGAACGGTACTTGCCAAGCGAGTCTTCAAGGTGTCCTGTCTCTACGAGAACGATGCCAATCCGAATCCACAATATACCGGCATTCCCATGCATACCACAGCGCAGCAGCGCCAGATTTCCCTCTAGGTAATGTAGTGAGAAACTCTATGGTGCTACCGCTTCCTTCACCGTTCCGTGCTGTGCCGCGCTTCCGAAACCCGGCAGATCACGTGACCTCCAGCGCGCGGCGCGTGGGCTGCGCATGCGCCATCGCACCAGGGATAGCACGCGACACCGATGGCGTCAACTAGAGGGTTAAATTACTATCGGAGGATAAGGAAAGGAGTACCCATCGGCAGGCATCAGCATGCCTCTAATAAGGTTACACCAGCAATCTCGTAAAGTTAGCGTGTAGTTAACTGATGCCGAAAATGCCGCGCGCTTCCTTTTGCATTCTCGTGCCAAAGTGTCGCGCGCTTGGCTCTGAGTAGTGCGCACGGCTTTTTCACGGCGACGTCATTGCAGTTCAAGGAAATATATGAGTCAAAGGTGAGCTACAAGTGTCGTTATATACAGCGTACCCTTGCGCACCAAGACAGGCAGACAAACTATAATTTATTCCTTCCTTCCTTCCGTCCTTACTTACTTACTTACTTCCTCAATTACTTCCTTCTTTCTCGCATTCCTCCTTGAATTTATTCCTATACCTTGCTGTTCCGTCTTTCTCATAACCGGCTGTAGTTCATTCATCACGCATATGTTGTTCTTTTTTATTGTTCCTCTTACACTTGCTCAAACATTGGCTTCATCAGAATGTCGCTCGTTTGCTGGGTCATCTACTCGTGTAAGTAAAGATCAGTTATCTCGCGGCCAACCACTCACACCTCGCACTCGTTGCCCGATTGCCGTTCACATGTTGCCGCAACACGGGAACAGCCGACGAGCAAAGAAGACTGCCTTCCAAGAACTTACAGGTCAACATAAAAAAGAAAACGTAGTACAACGATAACGGACGCGAAAGTAAATACTCCCTGTCGTCTACCATCAGCTTTAGGACTGACCACCCAACAACATCGACATCTGCTGAACTAGCTGCTCTTCGCGCTGCACTTCGTGTCGTCAATCGGGAGCCACCTCGACAATGGTCAATCTTCAGCGATTCAAAGGCAGCCCTACAATCTGTACTATCAGCTCTGCATCGCGGGCCATTCGAACAGCTCGTATTCGATATTAGATGCCTACTCCATACATCACAGGAGAAAGGACACCATGTGACGTTTCAGTGGCTGCCAAGTCACTGCGGCGTCACTGGAAATGAAGACGCCGATAATGCCGCTCGGGCAGCTCTTGAAGACGCACAAGAAGAGGCCATACCGCTTTCACGATCCGACGCAGCTAGCAGACTTCGAGTGCTTGCACATGAGATCACGCTATCTCTATGGTGCGCACCAAACAGCCAGACCACCCAGAGCAACCGTCAATACCACCTGCCCTCTTTGATGCATCTCTATATGCCAACTGGACTGCGTCGAAGAGAGGCGACTCTGCTTTATCGCTTATGGCTGGGGGTGGCTTTCACCAAATCTTACTCCTTCCGCATTGGAATGGCCGACAACGATCTCTGTAATGCCTGTCTTTGCGAGGAGACGCTGGAACATGTTCTGTGCGACTGTCCTGACTATAACGTTCAGCGACAGTCCCTGGCATCTGTTCTAGCGCGCCTTGACAGTAGACCATTGTCGCTCGACACGATTTTCACATGCCGCCGACAGAAGATATCGCAGGTGAAGGCGACAAAGGGACTACTTCGGTTTTTGAAAGAGACGGGATTGGACAAGCGGCTGTGAGAGTGACGTCGCGTACCATGCCAGAATGATGGACTCCAACGGACGATGTGTGTGTGCTGTGATATGTGCTCTCTCTCCCTCTCCCCCTTCCCCATCTGTAATCTCCCCCATCCCTCTCCCATGTGTAGGGTAGCAAACCGGTTAAGCCATACTGGTTAACCTCCCTACCTTTCCTTCTCCACTTTTTCCTTCCTTCCTTCCCTGTCGTCTACGCACCGTGAGCAAGCCCGAATCGCGTATATAAAATAGAACTTCCCAATCTCCATTTTCTTTTTTATTCTTTCTTTCGCGCATCTGCATATGTGCCTTCATTTGCATAAACTCAAGCCCCCGCTTCCTCTCTTCAGCGCTCAAAACCCTCCGCTTACCGAAAAGAAGAGAACCGCGTGAGAGAGCAAACTTCCACTTGGCCGCGCAGTCAGAGATTCGCGAAAATTACTAGGCGCCCCCTTCGTCGGAACGAAGAGAAATAAAATCCCGCACGCGAAATCACGGAGGAGAGGGTGGCGCCGCGCGTTTGGGGCTTCGGCGTTTGCGTACTTGCGCGCAACTTGTATGGTGGCGTCCGTGTGTGTGTGTGTGTGCTTTAGCGCGTGTGTTTGCCCTTCCAGACTCGGTATATGTTGCCCCGAGCAGCGAGCCCCGCGTGGAAGCCGTAAATAGTCCCCATAGAGTTGCGGAGCTCTGCGATCCGACTCGTTCGCTGACGAGAAATCAAGAGAATGTTTAGAGAAGGGCCGCGACGAGGAGGAGGAACCCCCCCGCACTGCCTTCTTCCGTCCTATCGTCAGACCACGTGCTTCTATTAAGTCCCTCTCACCCTCGTTCAGTGGCGTAGCCAGAAATTTTGTTCGGGGGGGGCTACGCCACTGGCCCCATGTGTGTATGTATATATATATATATATATATATATATACATACATGGGGCCAGTGGCGTAGCCAGAAATTTTGTTGTTGCATTTAAAAGAAAAAGTTTAATTCTAGTGACTACTGGTTTCAAATTTTTTATTTAGGTGGTCAATTATTTAGTAAAAATTGGCCAAATCAAAAATTTTCAGAAAACGCAGCTATCAAGTTTAAAACTCCGTGACTCAACAATGAAAAATGATATCACAATTTTGTGAATTGCATCTAATAGTGCATCTACAGCGGACAAAATGCATATGTGACACATGAATCTCAAAAAAGTTTAGTATTGTGGAAATACGGCTTGTGCAGAACCCTTGTACACAACGTAACCAATTCACGTAAGATACAAATTGACATAGCAAACTTGTCCGCTTTGACTGTTATAATAGATGCCGTTTACAGAACCACAATGTCTGTTATTCATGCATAGCTATTAGTTTGTAAACTTCGTGCTTCTATATTTTCAAACTTTCGAATTTTTCAAAATATATTAAACAACATTCAGGCCCTGAATCGAAGTTGTGTTTCCAACAGAACTAGGATTTAACTTTCTCTCTCAAATGCAACGAATTTCAATAAAAGCGATTAGCAGGATTATCTAAGAATAGGGTTTTTGCGTTTTACAAGTATTTGAATAGGCCGCGTCGGATTGGGCCCGAGCTAAAGCTCCCTCTTAAACAATTTGTCAAGGGATCAAATCCATGAATAACTGCATTGTCATTGCCAAAGATGCTGCAAACGAATTCTTGAACGCTACGCACAGTCAAAACAATAAAATATGTATTTTTTCATGAAAGAATATACTTGTATGTGCCAAAAATATTGCCCAAAATAACTGATATCAATGCTTCAATATTTTTGTCTATTTAAGTAAAGAAAATATCACAAGAACTTTAGAACTATATCAGTTCGAAACCAGGAAAGCAGTGCATGCCACTGATATGAAAAATTAAAAGGCAATGAACTGAACAAGTTGAGGAAAAATATGTTAATGAAACTTTGTCATTCAAGAATCGTGCTTACATTCTTGTATATATGCAATGGACAGTGAAAAATCTCAATGACGCTGTAATTTGTTTTAATGTATTACGCAGAAGCAGCTGTCACGGGTCGTGTATCGTGAGTAATTGCACCGAAATCAGTCGCAACAGAGGGCACGTATAAAAAGCAGGAATTCTGCAAGATATACGAGGGCAAGTCAAATGAATGTGAGCCAACAACGGGGTACTTCTTTTAAAAGTAGTCTTCATGAGAATTTAGGCATTTGTCCCATTGACTAACGAGTCGCGTGATTCCCGTCTTATAAAACTCCTTGGGTTGCTGCTTCAAAAAGTCTGTATCTGGTTCCCTTGAGCTGTTTTTTTGGTTGCCCCAAAATGTAGAAGCCGCAAGGTGACAGGTCTGAGCTGTATGGCGGATGCTGCAGCGTTTCCCACTTGAACTTTGCCAGTTTTGTATTAACCACATAAGCGACATGGGGACAGGCATTGTCGTGGAACAAGATGACCCCATTCGTCAATTTTCCACGTTGTTCGTTCTTGATTGCGACACACTGCCGTTCTGGCGTTTCACAATATCGGAAACAATTGATAACCTCTCAAGATTTAGCAAATTCTATCAGTAATGGACCCTGACGACCGAAAGAAAAGTCAACACCACCTTTCCAGCGGAAGTGATGGCCTTTGCGTTCTTTGGGGGTGGTAAATTCGAATGTTTCCACTGTAAGCTTTGCCGCCGTGTTTCCGGCTCGTAGTAGTGGCACCAAGGTTCGTCCCCGATCACAATTTCAAACATGAAGTCATCCTCATTGTGATACCCGATCAGATGAGTCAAGGCAGCGCGAAACTTCTCCGTCTTCTCGCTATGGATCAAAATCTTGGGGATCCATTGCGCAACAAAGAGCCGATAACCGAGAATCTCATGAATTAAGGCGTGAACCGAACCTTGACTGATGTTTCAGACGCTCTGCCAGTTCATCGATGCTTATCCTCCATTCTTGTTTCATCAGCTCATGAACCTTTGAAATTGTGTGGGGGTGATTGCACGATGGTTTTGGCCCGGTCTTGGAATGTATTTACAACGTCCTTTAAACCGTTTGCTACAATGCTCCACAGTGGTCAATGAAATGCCGTGTTCAACGTAAACTGCAGCCATACGGAGATTAATTTCTGTTTCGGAAACACCTTTAGCTGTTAAAGACTTCGCGACACCGAGCTGTTAAACTTTTGAAGTGTCCATTATGTGACGCAACCATATTCAACCCAGTGTATGAGAGCATTAAAGAACATTTATCTTCACACCTGCGTGCCACTTTTGTAAATGAGACATGCCGTTCTCCTACGCGCATGCCTCGCAGATAATGAACCGAACCATTATTGCGCGGGTAGGGTAGGCGCACTTTCATTTGACTCGCCCTCGTACATTAGAAATGCAAAGATACAATGGGATATACAAATGTGAAAATACGGCTTGATAAAGGACAAAAAAGTGTCAGTGGAAACATAGTTCACTGCATGTATACACAAAACATCGCAACAAGATATTTAAGTATACGTATAAGTCTCCTATGAGTCTATGTATGTAAGAAAAAGTAACTGTATGTAATGCGTCAAACAAGGCAAATAAACATGTTGCACAATCATAGATTCACAGAATCCTAGATTCCGCCCCCATTCCATCCACTCCCCCCGATGTATTGCGCGCGACGGAAGGCGGCGCGCTTGCTCCCCGCTTTTCTCCTTTGCGCACACAAGACTGAGCCAGCATCGTCGGCTCACCCATTCCACCTCCCCCCCTACGCTTTCACTCGCACATACAGCATGCAGCGCGTGGTCACGATTTTATCACCCTTGGACTTTATACGAAACATGAGGGCGACGGCGACGGCAGGAATGCGCCTGGAGTGTCCATATAATTGTTTTCGCAATAATACAATAAACGTATCCGGCAACTGAAGCGTCCCGTCGCCCATTACTTTCTGCAAAAGAAGTATAAAAATCGAACTTTCACCATGCGACAATTCGCTGCGCCGCAACAATGTATTTTTTTTTCTGTGGGGCGGAGACACCGAAATGGAAAAAAAAAACGCATAGGAAAGTATGTTGGCCAGAATCGAATGCCTACATCGGGCACCTAATGGGGCTACAGAATTAATACCGAAGAAAACATGAGACGATTGGCCCACTGAGAACCATACGCATATTGCTCAGTATCCTACACCGGCGAAACAAGACTTTCCGGAAAGGTTCCGCTCAAGGAACGCGGTGCAATCCTTCGAGTCCCCACAGTGATGGCGGCGAGTGACCATTGTTTTTTTTTCTCGTCTGCTAGCCAAAAAGCTTCCAAATCTCTGTCAGGTGAAAATCCACTCGTCCAGAGCAAACCGAATGCCCACCGAAGTGCACAGCACGGTGGTCGGGGCCATACGAGAAAAACACATGCGCTCTGGCTCGCTCTGGCAGCCCGCGGGTAGGGTAGTGAAAACAAAAAAAATTGAAGAGGCTCAATGTGTTCTCGGCGAATAAAAGTCAAAGTAGAAAAAATAAATAAGGACGTAGTTACTTTGGCTGGCTTTAGTGTCTTGACACGGTTGTTCTGGCGTAGGTTAAAAAAGTGTTGATATTTTTTATGTGACATGACGGCACAAATGAACCACCTCAACACATCGTCTCATTGGACCTCGCTGCGTGCTTTGTCAACTCGTCTGCTAGTGTGTCGATTTGGCTTGTCTCGTTGTATGTTCCGATGTAAGACTTTAGAAAAGTCAATGGGCCTTTGGTGTCAAATGTTTATAACAACATTAAACCAACAAAGTTCCGCAATTGAAAATTTAAAGCACAACTTTGGAAATGTCAATGCACGTTTCACATCAAGAGCTTATGAGCTTTATACCCATAAAGTTCCGCAATTGATATCCATGCGCTCCATAGATTCCATGGCCACAGTGAGATGCCGCGGCGAGCCCGCTCACCATCAAAGCGCCCTTGAAACAATGTGCTCGGATGGGACTGCTTGGCGTTATGTGACTGCCGGTGTATGGGCGTTGCCACGAAATCCAGCCCGAGTTCGCAATCTTCGCGCTTAAATGTCTTTTCGAGCGTCAAAAAGACATTCTAGACAAAATCCAGAGTGCTTTCCGGCGCCGGGGGCCGCTTTGGTCGGCGGTGCATGGACAGCACGAAAAAAATTTCGGGGGGGGCTGAAGCCCCATAAGCCCCCCCCCCTGGCTACGCCCCTGCCCTCGTTTTCCTCGCCACGCCTGCACGTTCTCATCAGGCAACGCACTTGAATGAAGCCCAGGCCAAAATGCCGGCTGCGCTATCTCGGCCGGGAAAGCTGTAGGGTGAGCGCTTTTGCCCGAAGCGAATTGCAGCGGTGGACTTTGAGGGGGCTGTATACGATCCAGGTGGGAGGTGGTAAGCGAGGCCGGAATGAAAGAGACGGTTTATTTCTCGTTGGCGAAGACGGTGTTTGAAATGCATTTCCCGGCGTCGCAAATAGAACGGAAGCGAGGATTGTGTCGACTGCGCATTTATAGCTTGGAATTTTAAATTGAAACTAGAAAAAAAAAAAGTCTATCTGAGCGATTTTTTTGTTGTTGTTTACTGACTGAATGACTGATTGATCGACCAAGTGAATAGCTGCTGTTTTGAATAAATGACGAATTATTTCACTGACTGTGCAAGTGACAGATTGAATGAATCAGTGAACGATTATTCATGTGATTAATTAGCTGATTGCGAGACTTAGGGAATGAATGATTGACAAATTGAACATTTCATTGTTTACTGGGCACATTGACTTATTCATTAACATATATGACTGAGTTATAAGTTAGCTGATTGGTCCAACATTTATTTACCTATTTACTGAACTATTCACTGAATAATTAATTCGTTGTCTAATTACTGAGTGATTGACTGGCTAAGGTCAAACTTCTCACAAGAGTGACTCAAAGAGAAAGAGGAAAGGCAGAGAGGTTAACACAGGTTGGGGACGCTATACTTAGGAAAAAGCAAAGAGAGATAATGAAGGATCAGGATGAAGACACTATGGCAGGAACACTCACCCATCTGTAGTCCCATATAGCGTCCACACTGAATGTGTAGCTTAGAGATTGCACCTTGAGCTCCAACATCTAGTTGCACCACCGAACTACACTGTGAAATAATTAACGCCCTCTGAAGTGGATAACGGTGTAAGCAAGTCTAAAACTCACACCCTTAATTAAGCCCTTTTTGGGTGTAAAGGTGTGAGTTAGATTTGGACCTATTTACCACCGAACGAGCGGATTGGATTGGCACGTAGCCGCCCGATCGCAACGCTGGCGCAGGCGACGAATAGATGGGACTTCGCACACTGGATGCACGAAGTTCCAGAACGAAAACGTGACCTTGAAGTGTCCTTACGTCCGCAAGTTGTAAAACCTCGTTATAACGAAGTTGAAGGGAAAGACACAATTGCTCGGCTATATACGTTACTCGGTTATAACCATCATTGCATGCACTTCACTGTGAATCTCTGTGGGGATTCCAAGGGAAACCTCACTTACATTGTTTATCTATTTTTCGTTATATACCTATTTGTTATAACGGAGTTTGACTGTGGTTGAAAGTTTAGTGTTTATCACGTGCAAGTCGTTGGCAGACCAAAAACAACTTCACTGCAAACGTGCTGAGTGATAATTTTATTACCGTATATACAAGGATGCCTTGATTCTGCAGAGTACGTAAAACTATGCCACTGCTGCCACTGCCGCCGGTGATGTTGACGCAAGGATGACAAGAGAGAGAGAGAGAGAGAATGAAGAGGAAAGGCAGGGAGGTTAACCAGATATGAGTCTCCGGTTTGCTACCCTACACTGGGGATGGGGGATAGGGGATGACAAACCGGCCGTGCTGGTGATCATCCCCGATAGGGACTGGCAGTAGACGACGAAACCAATAAAAAAATAAAAAATAAACCACACTACTTGTGTATAGCTTCTGCAGCCTGGGCTGCTGTATATATTGAAGTATGAAAGCGAGAGAAAGAAAGAAAAAAACACAAACGAAAGCGAAAACACCAACTGCCCGCTCAATACGAGCCATTCCACAACACACAAAAAAACCGCGCGAAAGTTACAACCACTACAGTGAAACGCGCGCATAGTTGGCTAGTCCAAAAGAAAACGCGCTCAAGCGAACGCCACAGGTCAGCTTATATAGACCCGGTCCCCTCGGGGCGAGAGCGCAATTCATATATATCGCTGGGCGATATAAGGCTCGGGGCCCTCCGGCATAGAAAAACCAACAGCCGTGTATAGGCACCTCCATACTCTCTGCCCGACCCGCATAGCGTGCTAGCGAACCACCTTGGACGCCTGCCGGGTCAATAGGGGTGTGTGTATGAGAGAGAGAGAGTGTGTGTGCAGGTGGAGAGAAGAGGGAGGCGGGGAGGGTGAACAAATGTCACTCTCCTCTCACCTTCTTTTTTACGACACCGGCCCTCGGTCCGAGGAGGGGATACGTGCGTCCTCTTCCCGTCCGACCTTTCGCCGTCGGCTTCGCTGATACTTCGCGTTTGCTCGTTGTATGCTTTCGCTGTCTGGTGGTCACCGTGTCTCGCGCTCGTTTACCTTGGCACGTTATACGGTAGATATATTACGCGGGCCGTCGTGCGCCCGCCCCTTGCTTGTTTCTTTCTTTCTTTTTTTCTTTCTTTCTAGTCTCGGCGCGCGCCTGGTGATAATGGAGCGGCGCCGGAGGCCAAGCCTTCGTCTTCGAATAAGGCACGCACGCGAACCCGCGCGCCCGTGGCGTAGTGCGCGCATTGAGTTGCCGCGCTAAGTTGCATGCACGCGGTCGCATGTATAAACAGTGCTTGACGTAATAGTTTTGCGGAAACCCGCAAGGTGGAGAGAAGTAATTAATTAACGGAAATTGAGACATCCGCCCAATCGTAGTGATTGTTACAAATGATTCCCATACGGGTTCTTTGAAAGAAAAGGCTCGCAGATGCAGGATGATTGCTTTTTGACAACCCGTACATAAAAAGAGCACACCGCATTGCCCGCACCAGTCCTTCTAACACAGTATATCCCCCACAAGCCCAAATCGTGACTTTTCGGCAATCATTTTTCCTACGCATAACCAGAAACTGGAATGTCCTGCCCACCGAAGTTGCCACTATCATCGACCCACTTGCATTCAAGCGACTCATCGAAAATATCTCTTTGTAATTTGTAGTATATTTCTTCGTCACTAACCCCCTACTCCCTCATGTAATGTCTCAACAAGAGACCTGTGAGGAAATAAATAAATAAATAAATAAATAAATAAATAAATAAATAAATAAATAAATAAATAAATAAATAAATTTGTACTGCCAGCGCTCACCCAGTGCTCACAGGTGGTGCAACGAGCAAGTGCCGGTGGGTGGCGTAAATAGGGCGGCCTAGAGCTACTATGCATTTCACAAGAGTTGGGCTTCTGCTTTCCACGTGCCACTCCGCTGCCATTTGCCAATCCCAGTGACGCGAAACTCCGAATTACTGCAGGGAAGCCGAACTACCGCGACGCCGTTCCTCGTTTTGGCTTCGTCAATTCCAGCGCCATCGCGATCAGCGCGGCGGCACACTTTGTTGCGTCTGGCACAGGCGGGGCCGCTTTCGCGCGGAAGCATTATTTTTCTGTGCTCAGCTCTACACGTCTTTTCATTTCGCATTATATTGGATGGCGCAGGGAAAACCATGACAGTCGAGACAAGCGCGAACGAGACCAGACCAAGCAAACCGAACAAGCGTGAGCAAGAGCCGACGCGAGCAGACGATAGTACGAAACGAGCGGATCGGCTGAGACCGGATGCGAGTACGCATCGAGCGGTTGGGCGGGTCCGCATGAAACAAGCTTCCCGCGCGCAGATGACTGAAGCGGCCGCTCTCTTTGGCGTCCGCCCTTCGCGGTTCCCGTCTTTCATCTCCCGCTCCGCGTTCGCTCTTTCATTGTTCGCTGTGCTAGTTCGCTCGTTTACGCCGACGCTCAAGGCAGGAACGGGCACGTAAGAGCTGCGCCTAAGAGTGTATGGCACCTAAGGGTATATGGGTCCTTGCGGGAGCCATATACAGTAGCTCTATGGCGGCCCGATTTGTGACGCCACCTGGTGGCGCAGTGATTATATAATCAGAGAGAACACAGGGCTAATACTGTAGTAATCAACTATGTGCTACTTAGCTACTGCTGTAAAATATGGGCAGAGACGTAATCGTTAGAACGTGGTCTGTCTTAATTCTTGAACGAGAATACCTGTGTAACACTGAAACGCGCCTAACGCGTCATAGTTGTGGAAAGCGTCGCATGATGTCAGTATACCAGCTGTGTTGCTGCCATCTCCGTCTCAGTAACTATATACTTTATGAAAATTAATACGTTTATGGACAGGCTAAAACTCTGTAATAGGAAGTTTTAGAAATGGGGTACCCAGGGGTCCTTGCGTACCCAACGCTCCAAACCCTGCGCGCGCCCTTTTCTCCGTGGAGGGGAGTTTTAGAAACAGCGTACCAAAGCGTTTTTGCGTACCCAAAGCTCCAATCACTTCGCGCGCCCCTTTGTACACCGGGCGGTTTGCGTCACCTAATTTATGCTTTGAAATGCTTTGACACCACTTAGTAGCGAAAGTTTTCATGTGACGTCACAGACGCACCTCTGACGTCAATGCTTTGTATTATCATGCGCACATTGTCTTGCTTATTGACGGTGACTGTTTTTCACCAGTTTATCGCTGTTATCGCTTTGTCGTTCGACATAAGATGGGTCCATCGTGCTGTCATGTTTCTTGATTACACCCCTTCGCGACGTGCTCGCATCTAAAGATGGCGGCCGCGATGACGCCTGTGCAAACTATACATATAAATAGCAAAGCACTTTCGCTGCAACGCTGGCGTCTTTCGTTAGTCCTGGGAGGGTGATAACAGAGTGGCTGTTCACTGAAGTGACGCAAGAGACCGCTAAGAAAATTGTTATCAAAGAGAGGTGAGATTAAGACAAAGCTGATTTTACCATTTATGTTTTGCTGTGGACATGAAGAGAAATCAAAAAAGACCAAATTCATCTCGAAGCGAGAGGCACGGATGCCGCCACGCCGTTTAGCTACAGCTACGCAAGCAGCGCTACGAACAAGCCGAGCTATCTCGGCACCGGATTTCCGTTATCATAATTTTTCCAAGAAGCTCTCTGCCAAACGCTACCACAATCACGTCACTAGCCGGCCACCGTAGGTGGGCTCGAAACTGGCTATGGCAGTGCAATCAGAGCGTCTTTCATTCAAACATGCATACACCCTAACAACAATAAGAAAGAAGAAAACAAGAAAAAAAAACGAAGGAAGATCAAGAGTCACAGGCACAATCTTGGATATAGAGACCAAACAGCGCAATGCTTCACAGATGTGATGGCCCTAGGGGTAAAAATACTAACGAAAGAGAATTGAGATGGTATTAACGCTGCAATTTCAAAGCTGTGTCTTAATGAACCTTATTCTAATGAACCCCGCCGGTAGGGACCAGATTAGTCTTTATAAAATTTGTTTTCCTTCCTTTCTTTCTTTATCTTTTAATAGAGATCCCGACGCTTTCCGATTGGAAAGGAACAAAACAAAAGCACAAAGGAAAACAGAAGTACGGTGAGTGCCGCGCCGAACTCTATTGTTATACGGAGTACGGAGAAACCTTTTGAGTGGAAATTCGAAATGAGGGCCTGCAGCATATACTAAGCTTCTCGCATGTAAAAGCGGTTCCTATAACAGCGTTTCCTCCGCTCAGACACCGGCCATTCTTGATTGCTTTCGCTGTAATAATTAGACGATGGCTACTGTATAGGACGGCCAGTCGCGGAAGGCGTATAAGGTTGCGTTTTTTTTTTGTGTGTGTCGGCCGCCCACCCACAGCCGCACATTCGAATTCGCGATCAAAGTGCGCAGTTGCCAACGGCAACACGTCGGCTCGCCGATTTATTCAATATTTCGCCTTGCAGTGTGTATAATAGACCCACCTCGTGGGATGAGTGCCGCGCCACCTCCACTTTCGAAAACCCGCAATAATCGATTCTGTCTAAACATTTGTATGTAGTCATATATAAAGAAATCGTGGGTATCTGTATTAAAGCATACGTCGGTGTAATGTACTGTTCGTTTTGTGTGATTGTATGCTTTAACATATTTATTTCACTAAGCACTAGGTTTGTAAACCCCCCTGGCGGGTGGAGTGCCGCGCCACCTCCACTTTCGAAAACCCGCAATAATCGATTCTGTCTAAACATTTGTATGTAGTCCTATATAAAGAAATCGTGGGTATCTGTATTAAAGCATACGTCTTTGTAATGCACTGTTCGTTTTGTGTAATTGTATGCCTTAACATATTTATTTCACTATAAGCACTAGGTTTGTACTTATTTCGTGTAGCTGCTACTATATACGTGCATTGGACATGTGGCTCCACTAGCTTTCGCCTATAAAGGTCCGGCAGTCTTACAGCGTAAGCTATGATGGGCTCACTCTAGTAGCCGTTTCGATTGGCGATTGTGTCCGCCATCATCGATGGTGTCCGTCGCAGTTATCGCCGGGAATGACAAAAAAAAAATTGCCGTCGGAATCAAATCCACGCGAGGAGACACGCCATGTGAGATGCGTGCCGCGTAGCGTCCATGCATGCACACTTTGAATTGCAGTTGCGTAATATCACACCAGGTGGCACGCCATGCAGCAGTTGCATAGGTAGCGGCACAAGGAAATAGAAAAGTCTAGAAGGAAAAACAAAAGGCAGATTAAGGGAATGTACAAAAAACCCTAGAATGAAAAACATGTATGACATGTCTGAATAAATCAAGCAAGCAAGGTAACTGTTTGTCATAACCTCATTTCAAAGGGGATGTCAATAAATTATTATCATCATCATCATCATTAGCATCATATCGTGCCACTTGTCACAACTAAAGCCCCTCTATTCTGTGGATTTTAGTCACAACTTGACGTGCGTGCTGCGTAGCGTTGACATGTACAAATTTTGCATTTCAGTTGGGTTTATTCCACCAAGTGTCCCATGCAGAAGTTGCATGTAGCAGTTGCATGTTGCATGTAGCTGGACCTCGTCAACTATCTGCGAATATTTCATAAATTCGCAAGACTAGACTCTCCCTCTAAAATTATGGCAGAAAATTCCATACCCACTCTTGAATCACGACGAAAGCTGCTAAGGCTTGAATTCTTTTTCCCTTCTCAACAACAGGCTTGAAATAAAACCATCGACTTACATAACGCCTGGAATAACACGGCACACAACACAGCATCATCTGGACTAACTAACACCCTATTGTGCTCGAACAGACACGTCGAAATTTTCTTTTTTTTCCCCAGAATAATATCAGATTGAAACGACAGTTTACAGACACAGTGGGACTAAAAATTCTACAAATTTGCACTTGCTCTTTCATAATTTGTTCTCTTTTGTTTGTATGCATTCTATTGCCCCTCTGCTTGGACCGAAAGGTCTGCAGTATGTACTAAATAAATAAATAAACCTCAGGCGGGCTACGTGACTATTTGTCACTATCTCTTTTCAATAGAGATGCAAATGAATCATCGTCATCATTATCATCATCATCAACAGCATCGCATCGTGCCACTTGTCAAGGCGTGCGACATGCGCGCGGCATAGTTGCGATACCATTGCACAAGTTATGCCACCTCCTCGCAAGGTTCAAACCCTCCAGTGCGTGCTGGTGAACATGGAACTCCTATGGAAAACGCTTCTCCAGCTTACGCTGTGACTGTGCTGTGTGGGCCGCTCAGGTCTGTGACTTTTTAAGCATGAAATGATTTTAGCTCCCGTTGTCGGCGACCTTCAAGCGACCTTGAGCCAAAAAATTGGAGGCTTATCAAGGTTAAGCCCAGTGATGCTTCGCATCCACTGGGCTTAACCTTAGCGTATTCTTATCGTTTGGAGGCATCTTGACCGCATAAACGCCCGGCGCAAAGACGCTGGCGCGGTTGTGGGCACAGAGACTGACGCGACGGCGGGCGCACGCCGCTTCATCCCTGGCGTGACGTCACATATCACGTGATGCAGCGATTGTGGCGCCGCCGCCGCGTCGCGCGCGACGGCGCGAACCGAAGCGTGGAGGCCTCCGCCGGGCGACGTCCGACGGCGCGATATGAGGCCCCATCTGCAGCCGGTGTGACGTCATCACGTGACGTCATGTCACGTGACCCCACTTCAGGGTCAATGGTGGCCACCGCCGGGCGTCGCGCGAAGGCCCGAAACCTACGTTAATATGCTTCGCATAAAACCAGAGCCGTTATCCAGGCACTCATACGAGAACATCCGGGCAAGTTACGTGTTTATAAGTATATTGAATCGCGATAACAAAAAGAGATAATCTGGGCAGCCAGTCCAAACATTAAAAAATGCAACCCATTGTACAGGACTGCATTACATACGCTAGTTACTGCCCAAACAAGATAAAAAAAATATCGCTTCCTAGTACTTACTAATGTTCGTTCACAATACCACTCAAGCTGTAACTCCCAATACGCTGAAGTCTTATTTGTCATTTCAAACAGCGACCTTCAAAAGGCCTGGATACAGGGCACTATACACTTTCTTTTCATCTGGCGCTGAACGCCAGCGGTCCACGAATTCCGCGGCGTGGGTTCTGCGTCGCCTCGAGAGATGGCGCCACGCTGGGTGGCGCCTCCTTCAGGCGCTTTTACCCGCCGCGGTGGCTTAGCGGTTATGGTGTTGCGCTGCTAAGCATGAGTTCGCGGGATCAAATCCCGGTCGCGGCGGCCGCATTTCGATGGAGGCGAAATGCAAAGACGCCCGTGTCCAGCGCATTTCGGAGGCCTTATAGATGCTCTGGGGGTCACAATTATTCCGCAGTCTCCCACTACGGTGCGCCTCATAATCAAATCGTGGTTCTGGCACGTAAGACTCCAGAATTCAGTTCATCCTTCTTCTAGCTAGGCAATACGCTCTCTCCCTGGCGTCTTTCGCTGCTTGTCAGGTGACCTTCAGCTTGTTTTCCTCGTCTGGCTGGGCAGCGTCCATATGGACCAGTGCACAGTATGTCGTGGTGCAGTGTGATGTAGTGGGGCGTGCGGCTTCGAAGATACACTACACCCATTTCGAGACTCTGGCTTCTATTATCTCCAGCCAATTTGCGTTGCCTGTTGCCATTTGCTGCTTACATCTACTGGCGATTATGGGAGAGCCAGCAATGTTTTGTGCATTCTCATGTATCAATGACAAGTAATTGAAATAAAATCAGAATCGAGGATTATTTCGTTTATTTCTTACACTACAGTTAACCACTGTGTAGTCCAAGCAGGAGGAACCATACGAAATGCGCAGTAACAAGATACAACAACCCAAAAATGAGAAAAAAAAAGAAAGGAAGGAAGAAATTCAGAAAGCGGAGTAATACAAGTAGAAATCAGCAATCTTGAAAGTAGCATTCCAGTTCCCGAACAAAATCATTTGCACCAAATGCACGCGCAGGCAATGTGTTCCACGCGGAAACACTTCTAACATTTGTATATATAGGAAATAAAAATAAGTATATTTGAATTATTTGAACAAGCAGAAGTTTGTCTAGAAAGGCTGCCCTAGATTCGAGTAAATGTGGTAAGTGGCTATAGCTCTCAACGTGGAAAACAAGAAAACCGGCCCGATGTACTAAGCGGAGGAATAGCGCAGCGTTCTGTTTACGAGGTCATCAAGAGGGCGTACCGGCCGGAACTCAGCTCGCGCGAAAAGGTCCTCGGGAGATGGGTTTAAAGACCGACGGGCGTAAATCCCGACCGGGAAATGCCGTTGGCGGAGAGACGGGAATTCTATGCGCGCCGGCGGATTCCCCGAAAGCGCGTGTAATTAGGGCTCGTTTACGATTGGTGCAGAATGAGCTTAAACGGCCGACTTGTGCTTAATCTGAGCAGGACACCTCGGTAATTAAAGCAAGCTAACAAACTACGCCGTTCCAACGAGCACACATTGAACTCGTTATGAAACGAGGCCATCCTGAAGCGGTTAATTAAAATCTGTACGCAGCCAAGCGCGACGCGGCATGATTGTTTTTATTTTCATCGTACGGAGCATGTAATCTCATGCAATGTTTACGCACCACGCAAGTCACAACTTTGACATCATGTAGTCAACATTTATGTTTATGCACTACACTGTTCACAGTCTACAGGCCGAAATGAAACAATCGGTTCAGGTGAATGCGCACTGTGAGACGTCGGCGATTTTGATCCTCGTCGGTTGAAGAATGGTGTCAACAGGTTTATGCAAATATTGTTCAAAAGACTAGCGCAAAATAGCAGGGACAAAGACAGAGAAGACGACAGGACGAGCGCTAAACATCAACTGATGTTTAGCACCAAGCTCGTGCTGTCGTCTTCTCTGTCTTTGTCCCTGCTATTATGCGCTAGTCTTTTGAATAATGATGACACACCAACTAGCCCAGCTTTCTGCCTTGATGGCTTATGCAAATAAAAGAACGGCACGTATGTAATATACCCCTCGTGTCGCGGCAATGATTTGTACCAGAGAGAATGGAAGAAGGAAAGGCAGGGAGGTTAACCAGACTGAGTCCAGTTTGCTACCCTACACGTGGAGAGGGGAATGGAGAGAGAGAGAGAGAGAACTTAGGTGTAGGATGTCTATAGTCGGGTACTCAAGTCTGTTGCATTCAGGTAGTGAAAAAGCGCTCGAACTGCTTTCTGCGCATAATGAACTGTGAGGCCAGGCTCCCAAGATCTTCGCTTCCGTAAACAGCCTGTCATCCAGTCTATTCAAGGCACACTGGAGAGTCTGGATGATTTGTAAGCACATAAGCATCACGTACGCATTGTTCCGAAAAAGGGGCTAACCCAATTATTAAAAAAAAAGATGATGAACAAAGTAGAAGGAAAGAATTCACGACAGCGGTGATTATCTACACCTGTATTATATTGTGATGCCCGAGCGTATTAGAGATCCCCATGAGGAGATATGTAACATACATGTTTTATGTCGTTATTTATTAAGAGTAACACACGGAGCACGGGTGGCCCAGTGGAACTTCCTCAAAAGTTCGACATGCAGTGCTTACATAGTGCTTACACGCAAATATATATATATATATATATATATATATATATATATATATATATATATATATATATATATATATATATATATATATATATATATATATAATGAGAGTCTGCCGGGACACGGTAGTTGGAGAGGCACTTGGAGGTTGAGGACGCACGTACGAAAAGAACGATGCTTTGTTTCCTGCGTTTCGACCGAGGTCTGGCTTCAGGAACTCAGCCCGAAGAAGAGGCTCGTCCTGAAGAAGACTTTACACCGGCCGGAACGTACGAAATAAATCACTGGTTTTCTTTTTTTTCGTACGCGCGTCCTCGACCCACAAATGCCTATATACATATGTGGTCAAAAGAACAAAGGAAACGAATTTGGTTATTTAGAGCAACGGTGAGGAATGACGCGCTAAAGGCTATTAATTGTTGCAGGAGCACATTTTGATGGTGTTTGTTGTTTCTTTGCGCAATAGCGTACGCAACCGGCAATAGGTAGGCAACCGGCAAACATGCATATTTAGTACAGATGATCATACGCATATGCCGGCTCCGGAGGCTCTTGCGTCGAAGTGGGCCACCGCTCTGCGCAGCTCCAACCTCAAGACACAAGAGTGGGCTGTCCAGCAAGCCCGAGAGGCGGCGATGAGGCAAGGCCTCGAAGTCCCCTCATGGGAGACCTGAGCCCGGGTCGTCAAATTTGCCGGATTAAAAAAAAAGTTGTTTCCATCCATATGCCGGCTGGACAGACGGGCGCTGTTTTCTGTTGAGCCATGTCAGATGATGGCGTAGTTCCCGTGAAACGGAAGCCTGCGGTAGTCGTCGGGGGAAAAAAAACCGCTTCTCCTGCGTAAAATGCCGCGCACTATGCCTTTACATTCAGTGACAGCACTCCCGGCGTCTCTCCTTATCGAAGAAAAAACAACGCAAAGCTTCGAAAGGCCCGCGCTGTGCACTTGCACATTAGGGCAGAGACGATGACGTAAAAGGTTTATCTCGCCGCCATCTCCGGATGGATGGATGGATGGAAAACTTTATTAAGCAAGTGAGTTTGGACCGTACAAGGTCTCAGGGCCACCGCACAGCCCTCACATTACGCGCATGTGTCCAGGCCACGTAGGGCCATGGCACTGGCACCCCGGTTCACACAGCGAAGTTGCGCGTCCGGGTCCTGCGACGCAAGGAGGGCCTCCCATTCCTCCCATGTACCGATGGCGGGCTGTCCCTGCGGGGGAGGATCGGCAGGGCAGCCGAAGAGGATGTGGTCAAGGGTGGCGTGCGATTCTCCGCAGAGAGTGCACTCTGGGGAAACATGGCGGAAGTGGGATAGAAGTTGAGGGGTAGGAAGAGTTCGCGTCTGGAGTCGCCTCCAGAGGATTTGTTGGGAGTGAGATAGGCGGGGGTGGGGAGGGGGATAGAGTCGACGGGCAAGGCGTGCTTGTTGAGTTAGTTCTGAGAAAGTGTGTGCCCGCTCCCTCGAGAAATCCCGGCTGGGGTCGCCATTTGCCCGGCAAATAAGTCCTCGGGCTATGTTATCGGCGGCCTCATTTCCGGGATTGCCAGAGTGAGCCGGAACCCACACGAGCTCAATACACCTATCGGGATTTAGGGTGCACATTCTCAATATCTGCCACGCGGGGGGATGGACGCGTCCGCGGGCGAAGTTAAGAATGGCTGTTTTGGAATCGCTTAGTATATAAGCCGCATTGGTTTGGGCAATGGCTATTGCTATAGCTGCTTCTTCTGCTTCTTCCGGGGTACAAGGTGGGTCTATCAAATGGGTAAATGGGGGGGCTTCTGGATGATAAGCCACAGCTACTGAACGGTCTGCCATCTCCGGAGACAGCCAGCGCGAATTGGGTCACACGAGAGCCGGCCGACGCCGTCACCGTGTTAGGGAGCCGAGCGTCAAGATTAAACGCGCCCGGGACACGTCTAATTTGGCACGCCTTTCTCGGATCCCGCCTTCAAGTTCTTTTCGGAGAGGTTTGGGCTCCTCCAGCTGCCAGAATGACGAAAAAAAAGAAAGGCGAGAAACGAAGGAGAAAAGGAGTTCGGGCCGAAATGGGGACGACTACGAAAGAAAAAAAGGGAAGTATACCGCAGGAAACGCGAAGCTCTTTTCCCTAAAGGGGTGGGTCTCGATTCCAGGCCTTCCTACGCGTTCCCTATCGTCGCCGTCTCGTGTGCCATATGTCACCTCTCCGACACGCCTACTGATACTGTGGCGTTTTCTCTTCATTTCTGAGCTCTTCTTCACGTCGCGTTCTCGCGCTTTCGGTGTAGCTCGCGTGCTCTGTCTGACGGTGCCGTATATTTCCCGACATTCGGCCGTGGCAGCCTGCCTTTTTTCCTCTCTTTCTTTATCCCCAGCGTTTCAGTGGGGTTTCGCCATAAAACACGCTATTCCATACGTGCTATACACATATGCCGTGGGGCTTACGCTGTGCGACAATTCGAAGAGTATACCCGCCTCGGTGGCTGAGGGTCAATGACGTTCAGTCTTACTCCCGATAAGTAGGTCGAAGGTTCGACTGTCAGCCGTGGCGCGGCCGCATTTAGATGCGGGTGGAACGCACAAATGCCGTTGTTAGGCCATTGTTAGAGAGTTAGAGTGTTATGCTCGTTAGAGAGTAAGGCACCAATAAAGAACCCTGGGAAACGCAAGCAGTGGCCTCCTCTTCTCGCCAGCTAACTGAAGGCGCGGAGCTGCGCTATTGGGCACAGAGAATTTTTTAAGGAATATGCTCGAAGAGAACAAATAAATACGGTAAAACGGGCCGTACGTGAAGGAACGTGACGAATGTATCTTCGGAGGAGAAAGTTCACGGACGCACCTCCTGTCCCAACCTCCAGCTTTGCATCAGGTGCCGCAGACGTCACTAGTTAAAGGTGTTCCTTAGGCAAATCACTTCACGTCAGTAAACTAGAATAAAGGGTGACTGTACGGTTAAGTGAGGCTTAATTACGGTTTAGAGACTGCTGGGAGTGATGACTACGGGGGATGACATTATTGTTGCTCACTATACAGCGGGTGAACTAAAGCGATCTGCCGCTTTTCGGCCGGGCGATATCTCGGTACGGAAAGAGTGCCGCGTACCGCATCACGCGGCCAGGCGTTTTCCAGAGCCGAGCTCGTTTTAAGGCGACTCTTCCCCAACTGTCCGCCCGTTGCACAATCGGAGGCCGTTCTGCTGGGGACGAAGCGGAGCTGCCGCGTTCAGTTCTATCATGCGTCGGTGTGTGCGTGTGTGCCTTTTCAGCAGCTGTACACGACGTTCCCCTTCTACCACCCAGCCGTTTCTTCCCGGCTCCGCTGAAGGGAAGAGGCGTGGCGGTAAGATAATTAGATTCGACCCGTCAGGCTCCTGCAGGTGCGCCGGCCGGATCGCTTGCTTGTCTGGGTCGAAGTCTGTGTGCTGAGGGACAGGCACCAGTAGGCAGAGAGAATGCGCATGCATATATACACATTATATATATATATATATATATATATATATATATATATATATATATATATATATATATATATATATATATATATATGTAGAGAGAGAGAAAGAGAGAGAGAGAGAAGTGTGGGTTTTGTTTTGATCTACAGCG
Organism: Dermacentor albipictus; assembly: GCF_038994185.2. NCBI lineage: Eukaryota > Metazoa > Arthropoda > Arachnida > Ixodida > Ixodidae > Dermacentor > Dermacentor albipictus. Next base: position 24,160,620 of record NC_091827.1, on the reverse strand, counting down.
TCGACGCGTCTCGGTGAATGCGATCCAAGAGCCGGGCCGACGCGTGGCGGCGGTCGCTTTCTACAGAAAACGCCATTAAAAATTCGACGCCGCCTGCGGCGCGTGCATTCACGAAAAGGGCTAACGAACAAATGGCGCGAGCGCTTCGCCGTCACCGTGGACGCTGCACTCTTGTTTGAAAGTCAGGAAGGGAACTGCGCGAGCTTTCTTTCTTTCTTTCTTTCTTTCTTTCTTTCTTTCTTTCTTTCTTTCTTTCTTTCTTTCTTCCTTTCTTTCTTTCTTTCTTTCTTTCTTTCTTTCTTTCTTTCTTTCTTTCTTTCTTTCTTTCTTTCTTTCTTTCTTTCTTTCTTTCTTTCTTTCTTTCTTTTCTTCTTCCTATCTTTCTTTCTTTCTTTTCGTGCCTAGCTAACCATATCAAAGCCCGACTCAGACGCCTCTCAAACGAGTAAAGTCGTCGCTCCTGCACACGACACCGCTTGGAGATGTTCCTTGAAAGGCTGTGTGCCTTTTTTGTTTTGTTCGTTATCATGTAGGACCACTAGGGTTTGGTATTTGAGAGTTCTCGCTCTGTTTTCGTTCAGTTAGGTTTCTTATTTTTTTGGTTCTGGTTTTCTTCACTGGGCTTGGTCTTTTGTAAAGCGGAGGGGCGTTTAAAGGGCGCGCAAGAAGTAGGAACGACACGTAGCGATATATGTAAAGCTGCAAACGCGAGGAAAGCGGTCGTGCACACCAGCGCGATCCGTCGGACGTGCACGGTTGACTTGTTGTAGCGTTCCGCTTCTGTAGGCACGAGATCGCTATTGAGATTCCAGACCGCTGCCGTAGTGTTCCCACGAAAGGCGGAATTCCGATTTGGCGAAAAAAAAGAAAAGACAAAGAAAGAAGTCTATGTGCGGGTACAGCGAATGAGCCCGGAAACTCATTTATTAAGGCATTAGCTGCACATGCGAAAAAAGAGAGATGGAACGGACATGTATAGAAAGACAGGGAGGTTGAGCTTATGTAGTTTTGACTGGTTAATCTGTACGGGGTAAAGGGGAAAAGGAATAGTTATTTATGTCGCGTTTATTGGCACAAAAGCAACTTAGCCTATGCTGCGGGGGCCACCACGGTGATATATATAGGGCGATGGAAAATAACATGAACTGAAGCTGCGTTATTTTAAATTTAGTTCACGAAATCAATTGTCACCTGAAATAACTGTATCATACTTGTGCGATCTCGCAGAATCACAACCCGATTTACCAGCGAAGCAGCTACTTCTCTACAGTTCCTATAAGAATTTCGTTACAGTTGCCTGTAACGACATCACATACTTCATAATGTGGCCCGTATGTGACTTGTTCGTTGGAAACATTGGCCGCGTGTGGAGCTGAGCACTTCTTAAGGAATTTTCGACAAAGGCAATAATTCATCCATACTCATTTTACTTCACCAGGACATTAGAACTATAGGGTCTACGCCTCCTCACTTTATTGGCTAAATCTTATGTCGGTTACGTTCACACGTATACCAAGAGAACGGGGTGAATTCTGCGCTGTATATAAAACGTAGCTGCGACGCTCCGAATCGCTTGCATTCGTAATTTACTGGTACTGGTACCGTTATTAGTCTAGGCATTTTGAACCTCGCCTATATAATACCATAGCGTGCCTCAAAGTAACATATATATATATATATATATATATATATATATATATATATATATATATATATATATATATATATATATATATATATATATATATATATATGTAGCGATAGCAAGTTACAGCGTCGCATCTAATTAGCGTCTCAGAGCGCCGACGTCATGATAGACGCCGCCATTTGCGTTGTGGGCGTCGCACGTCTTTGGTGCATGAGATGAAATAGAAGCAAAAAAAAAAAAAACCCGTCGACATTCGTCAAGGGGCAGAGAACGGACTAGGTAAATTTAGCTTGACTACGTTTATGCTGTCCGTTCCGCGGTATGCGCCCAACAGATAAGGAGGGCCGTGGTAATGCGCATGCGCACAACTTCCACGCCATCAGCGGAAGCCAGAACGCCGTCCTGGGGGGGGGGGGGGGGGGGTATTGTGTAAGAGTCCACCTAGTGAACTGTCCATTTTGGCCGCTGCTGATTGGCTGGAGCCATTCGTCTCCTCCTCTCTCGAACTGCTGCATCCAATCAGCAGCGGCCGAAATAGATAGTCCAATAGGTGGACTCTCACAGTATAAACCCCCCGGCTCCAGCAGAGCCGATTGAGCGAAGCGTGGTGGTGAGGTCCTCTCGGTTTCGCCGACTTTGCACTGCGTGTCTCTGGAGACCTTCCAACGCTCTCACGCACATGCGCGTTGATACCGCGACAGCACGACGGCGACGGCACGAATGTGCACCTCGAGCGTACGTGTAATTGCTATCGCAATAGTAAAACAAAAAAGCATTCCTCGTCCCGATGGCGTGGGTACACGCAGGAATTGTGTCAATGTCCCGTCCCAGCTGCATCTGTCGCACTTGGGGTTATCTGGCACGTCATTCACGTGCGAGAATGTCTCTGTGACAGCCTACAGAAAACTGCATGTACATACAGGTACGCAGCTTTCTGCCCGCAGAAAACTGCCTACCTATATGGTACAGCGCGGGGCTATTGAGGCTCTTGTTACGATGAACAACGGCATTGTACGCGTCCTGGTATACAGGGCCCAGCGCTGGCTGATGATAGCAGTAAAGTATAGAGGTACAGAGAGAGAAATTTGGGAATGGCGCCTCTGAAGGTTAAAGATTGATCATATTTTATCATCATCATCGTCATCGCCGTCGTCACCTCCTCTTCCCCTCCTCTTCCTCCTCCTCATCATCATTATCATCATCGTCATAAGCCTGTATACACCGACAACAAAATGAATACACCTGCCAGCGGCCTCCGGTCACCCCTGTCCTTTGACAGTCGACTGCAAAGTTCCTATCTCGTCACGCAATCTCGGGACTGGACATCTGCTCTTCTCGAATGCGCGTGCCTATACACTGGGCGCCCGCCGTGTTCCTGTAATACAGCACCGGTTATCATTTGTCCTACTCAATACCCGACCTGCCCACGTCTCCTTCATCCTGTTCATCTCAACTAGGGCATCAACTGCTCACGCTCTCAGAGTAGACAAGAAAAATTACGCTTTAAAAAAAGCGGTGGTAATTTTGACCGTCATAGAAAATACGAGGACTATAGGCCCCAAATAAGTTGTCGTGTTCACGTTTACAAATGTAGGAATACTAAAGGTTATGCGTGCAAATGTGGCTGTAGCCCATATTCCATTTGACGTTAAAGGGAGGGGGGCAATGGAGCTAGACATGCCATCAAATGCGTAAAGCACTGAACCATTGGTCGGTTAGAGTTACACAATAGACGCCAAGGGGAAAACAAATGCAGTCGAGAGCGGCATAAATCTTGGTGGTGCGATGAAATTATGAAATTTACAGGCATATAACTTGGTATCAGCTAGCGCGAGAAACGGGTAATTTGAGATAGCTGGGAGAGACCTTCGTTCTGGGGCAGTGGGCATAAAGATAGGCCGACGATGATGAGATGCGGGAGGCATGCCTGCTTAATATCGTCATACTATGTATCTAGGTGGTTACATTACACGTGATATTAATCGTTGTAGGAGATCCGAATTACTGAAACAAGAAAGGTGGTGAGTTTTGTAAAAGCGAATAACTGTCGTTTGTATGGGAGTTCATGTTCAGTGGTGTGCGCTTCGTGCCGGTTAATACGATTGCCTCACGCAGGCATCTGCTGGCCTCCCTGGATAGTTCAGATTGTAAAGTCACCGCTCCGGGGAGGGGCGTGCAGCTATGACTAGGGATAATGAAACAGTGATAATGGAAAGGCAGTGAGACTAACCAGGTTGGGCTCGGTTGGCTACTGTGCACTAGGAAGAGGCTATATATATATATATATATATATATATATATATATATATATATATATATATATATATATATATATATATATATATATATATATATATGAACGAGAAGAAAGGGGGTTAGCCGAGGGTCCCGATTTTATTAGTAATATCATAAGGAGCCAACAAACATTGACACCAAGGACAACATAGGGGAAATTACTTGTGTTTAATAAATGAAATAAAGAAACGAAGAATTAATGGAAATTAAAGTGGATGAAGAAACAGCTTGCCGCAGGTGGGAACCGAACCCACAGCCTTCGCATTTCGCGTGCGATGCTCTGCCAATTGAGCTACCGCGGCGCTGTTTTCCCATCCACTTTCTTGGGTATTTATGTGTCCTAGTAGAACCCTGGGAGTGTTAGCCAGACCATGGCGGCGGACGTGGGACGTCCTTTTTGCCGCAGGCGTCACGAGAACGTGATCTGGTTAAACACAAGTAATTTCCCCTATGTTGTCCTTGGTGTCAATGTTTGTTGGCTTCTTATGATATTACTATATATATATATATATATATATATATATATATATATATATATATATATATATATATATATATATATATATATACATATATATGTATATATATATATATATATATATGTATATATATATATATATATTATAACGGGAACTGTGGCGCTGCGAATGAGTCTTCGGGCTTGTGGCTGCAATATCAGATGACCTTCTGATGTTATTTATTACGCTATACTTTCCGGGTTTCCAAGTCATCTAATTTTTTTTCTAAAAGCACCAGGACAATGAGTTTTCGCGCACGTGCCTAGGCATTGTGGATGGTGGCAGTGCTAGCGCAACATTTTTGTTGAGAGAGAGAGAGAGACAGAGAGAGAGTAATATAGGAAGGCAGGGATGTTAACCAGTCAATAGTCTGGTTGGCTACCCTACGCTGGGGGAAGGGAGAAGCGGAAGCGAGAGAAGGGAGAGAGAAGGTGTAAAGGGATAAATTCGCAAAGCCGTCAGTTAGTTCGAATCCACGAGGACAAAGGTTAGGCAAATCTACGTTCGCACGCCGAACTAAACCCCAAATACTTGCAAGCACCCGCATACACTTGCGCCGGAGTTCCCTCCAGCAATTTCTGTAGACAGCTCAATGATAAAAAAAAAAAAAACTTCTAAAGCTCGTCTCTGCACGCCACTTCCGCGCGAGAACAGTACTCCCGGTGGGCATACGAGGGTATGCGATACGCCAGGTTGTCCACGCATGAGCTCCTGGCCATCGTCATGGCCCAGCGCACTGAATCGCGCACTGAAGGACGCCCCCAACCCTCTGTGTATTTCGCTCCGATGCTTCCGTTGTATACAGTCGTCTGCACGGCCCAAACTCGGCAGACGGCGAGTTCCGTTTTTACAGCTCGCGTGGTAACGCTCGTATACTTGTACGCCTAGCTGCGCGCCGGCCGGCGCCGGCGTGTTTGTAACCTCGGGTCGAATCTGGAGGACGCCCCCCCCCCCCTCCCAACGCTTCCCTCTCATTTCCTTCCAACTTTTACGACTGGGAAAGACACGGGAAGTCGCTTACGGGCCACACGTGTTTTAGTATAGGGTACTGCAGCCTGGACGTAGAGGTATGTTTCTCCAAACTCGGTTCAAGGGAGCATGTATAGGCGGCGGCAGTTACAGACCCGAGCATCTCCTGGCAATGTACAGTGCCTTAAAAAAGAAGGTGCGTTATTACTTACAGCGAGAAGATCAAACACGGACACAAAGAAGAGAGATGTGGGAAGTCCACTGAGCCATCGAGGCCGGTCAGTACAGGTTCACCCCTCTGTGTGACAGGCGTGCAAAGTTGACATGTGACGCGAGCACGCGACAAACACGACAGACGTGACAAACAGGACCCCACGCAGTGCCTTAAGTATTATCACGTTCACAAGCGGCGATATGAGTTCAGCTGCGGGCGTAAACACATGGTTGATACGAGGTATCAAAAAAATAGAAATTTAAGTGACACGCGTAGTACGACAACCCGTCAGTCTATTGCACTGCAGGTGTCCTATACAGAGAAAGAGGTCACAGCTTTTATTTATTTTTTTTGTTCCGCGTCATCACTGCGGGGCTTCGTTTGCGCTCCGTCGTTCGCGGTTGACATAGTTTTTAAGGACATGCGAATTGTGCGACCGTCTTTGAATGTTGTAGCGCGTAGCACCGTGTTACTGTGTGAATTTTCCTGTTTCTTCTTTTTTTCTTCTTTTATTCCCTTTACCCCTTTCCCCAGTACAGGGTAGCCAGCCGGTACTTACACTGGCTAACCTACCTGTCTTTCCTCCCCTTTTGTCTCTCTCTCTCTTTCGCCGACATCACTCGTGCCCGACATCCTGCACAGTGGCTATGGCTATGGCTGTGCGTTGCTGAGCACCAGGTCGCAAGTTCGACTCCCAGCAGCAGCGGCCACGTTCCAGAGAAGGAGGGAAGTGAAAACGCTAGTGTACCGTGCTTTGAGCGAAGCTTAGTCGGTCCAAATTGATTCGGATCCCTGCTCTACAGAAGGGTGCAGGGATTGGGCTTGTTGCTAGAACATGGCTCATTGCCTCAATAGACTGCGCCCAGCAGCGTTCACTTCTCTATCCTCACTCTCTCTCTCTTTTTGGGCTGTCTACAAAGACTGAAACTGAAACTTTAAGGCTACGCTGTCGCTCATAACCCGTTGTGTAGTTGCGGAATGTTGAAGCCCCATCTAATTTTATTTAGCATGTACAGCAACAATGGAACCAAGCCAAACCGTCGAACTTCGCTCTCAAAAGAGAAAGGGAAACGCAAAGGAAGACTATATGGTCAACAACAGACAAGCACGCGGTTTGCTACCATATTCTAGGAAAAGGGCGATAACTGGATGAAAGCGGAGAAATTGGGAGATGGTTAGAGCATCAACGCCATACGGCAGCGCACACGGCACTGCACAACACGGAAGTTAACTGCAGTGAGTCATTTAAAGCTCCACATATTTGTTGAATGGCCGATTGATCGTTTTTTTCACTGAGTAAGCGAGTGATTGATTGAATTATTGGCTGATTGAGCGGGTTTGACGTCGCAAAGTTGCACCCTTTCTAAAGAGCTGGCGCGATGGAAGGTCCGCGATTGATTTTGGCCACCAAAATTTCGTTAGCGCAAGCTCCGTATGTTGGTATAGACCAGCGTTCTTGAATTTCGGCCACTTTCGACAACGCGACACGCCGCGGTTCGGCAGTCGAACCCGTGAGCTCGCGCTTATCAGTATATGTCAGAGAAACTCTGCGTACCCAGTTTGTTCTCTCTTCCAGAAGGGTGTTACTTGCATCCTCGTGGGAAAGCTAAAATTATCACTGTTTTATTGTGCGATGCCACTGTACCGAAATGTTTCTCGTTCCAGGGCACGCTGTGATCAGGCGGGCTAAGGGAAGGCAAGGGCAAATTGGCGCCACCAAAGTTACGTGCGTCATCCCATTATGCGATTTCATCGCGAAAGAGAATTAGAGCAGGTGTACAGAAAGGCAGGGAGGTTAGGAGGAAGCTTTATCTCGGGTTCAAACTACGAATCCTCTATTCAGCTTCATGCAAAACGCAGAAACGCTTTTATGAGACAACCACACGACCACTTGGAACGACTTTGTTGCATTTCAGAGAGATATTCAAATTATGGTGATTCTAGCAAGTACAATTTTTTATGACCACAATACTTTATAAAAGTGCTCCAATATTCGTAAGTTGAAAAAAAAACCAAATTGATGCACGAAGTTTACAAATACACCATTGAGCCCCACCGGCGCTTAATGTTAAGAAAATCCGTAACTCTGCACCAAAAACAAACGCCACAGTTTCGTAAACTACATCTGTTAGATCATCTCACAATCTCTCAAATCACACATATGGATTGACAGCTCCCGTAAGAATGTTACAATGTTTGTGAGGCCTTTGAAAAAGTCCTACACAGGTTAGTGGTATATTCCGAGTGGTGTATATTACACCAATGTTACCCGCGTTACATAGATATTATATGCAGTAAACTAAAATTGTGATATTAATTTTATTATTGAGCTACAGAGTTGTGAACTTCATACCCGAGTTCTTTTTCATGTTGCACTTTGAAAAAAATTGTTTTGTATTAGAAAAAGCTGAAATCCCAAATGAAATATTCGTTCGCTGCAGGCCCAAGATTTTTAACTTTCTTTTAAATGCAAAAAAAGCCCAGTCAAGATCGTTGCAGTGGTTGCACAAGAAAAAAAAAACGAGTTCTCCGTACCCGCGTATTTCGATGGGAGAGCCCGAGGTAAAGCATTCTGGTTATATCCTGAATTTTGGTTATAGGTGCATGCCATGTATCATTGAAGTTGGTGCAGAGGTGAGAACTACTAGACTTAGGTCGGGTTGTTTTTTGTCCGTGAATAAACACTGTAGATAAGGACAATCTCAGCTATATCGGTGAATTACTCTTGTGTGATAACACGCAAACCAGTCCTTGGTAGGGACTTGGTAACGCCAGATATGGCAAAAAAAAAACAACGACAACAACGAAAGTCGGCTGAGCAAGCCGTCGTGATATTGTCGAGAGAGTCCTTTGTGACGTCACGGATTTTACCGACTTCTGCTCGGGCATAGTTAAGTTTATTTTCTCGGCAAAGTATATATTAAAGTATTCTAAAGTACTGCATTCTAAAATGAAAGAGGTCCTGCAACTGAAATTAACAAGCTTCAAAAGCTTTTACTTAACCACAATATGGCCCAAACACAAAATAAGTAAATAAATAAATAAATACATTTCGAAATATTTGAAAACTGGCGTATAGAAATATGAATGTCCCACACGTAAATGTACCGGTGCTGGAGTTTCTGGGCACAATTAAAAAAATCCCTTTATCTTGTAATATCCAAGCTATTGCCGCCATATAAACGCAAAATAGGATTCCGGAAGAATAATTCGTGTAAACTCACTTGGTGTTTATCTGTGGATCGAGTGAATCCCTTTAAATGGACATAAAAAGGCAATGTTAAGCTGTATTAGCAAATTATAATTCAGCAAAACAGCAATGTGGCCACTGTTACTCGGAGAGTACGCTTGGAGAGTCAGTGAAGGCGAAAAAGAAAGAAACAAAGAAAAGGAAAAGAGAAGCAAAAAAACAAGAAACGGGTGGCAAAGCTTCCGTAAAGCTTTCTTCGTCACCTCGCTCTGACGCCATGACATTTGACGGTGACCCACGCGGTTTTAGTTATTTCGTTATCGACAAAGAAGGATGACATCGCGTTCGAACGGAAGGAAAGACTCAACCGGGCAAGTTTAGAGATTTTTTTTTTACCTTCGCCCAAAATGGCCCAAATGCCCGACAAAGTGCTGTTAAAACAGCGATGTCATACTGACGTATCTAGGCTTCGTCTCTGGCAGAAAATTCAAGAAAGGGATGTTTGGCCTATATTTTTTTTGCTAGTCACCAACAGATTGACGCCCCATGAATTAAACTTGAACTGGGAAAGAACACCAGTTTAAACAGATATGTCCGCTTAGGTGTGCTTTACGGAAAACTGAAGCGCCTGTCTGACACACGCACACGCACGCACGCACGCACGCACACACACGCACACATACACACACACACACACACACACACACGCACACGCACGCACACACACACACACACACACACACACACGCACACACACACACACACGTAGGCAAGCAACTGTTCTTCATTTTACAACGGTTCCACCAGAGAGCTGGCATCATCAGGGTGCCCGTTGTTGTTTGGGTTCACCTTTTTAGACACGAACATTTTCTCCCTCAACTTTCAGTGAGCGCTTATCGCTCGCCAAAAAGAAGTGGAACCGCCGAGAAAAATGGCAAGAGGACCCTCATTTAAAATGAATGATCGCAGGCGCATCTCGGCCCTGTGGTCCTGCTGGGAGTCGGGTTCGCGATCGCCTCGCGAAGAAGTCAAAAAAAAAAAAGCTCTCTGTTCGATGAAACTCCGGTAGATAACCGAGTTAAGAGGCGAGCGTTGGTGAACTCTTTTCTATTTCTCTCTTTCCCCCGTTTCAACGACGGGTGTACGGTTTTCCCGGTAGCGTCGTCGAGTCAACCAATTCGACCAACGCCGTGCCATCGGCCCAAAACGCCAAGAGAGCCACCGTCGCGGCACTTTCGCGTCCTCTCCCGAGAGTGTTCTGCAGCACGTCTGGCGGTTCCGGCGAAGTCTGCAATTTTAATTAGGCGTCCATTTGACAGGCACACAAAAAAAAAGAAAAGAAAAGGTGACCCCCCCTCTCTTGTGCAGCAGTAATGGACGATGAGTTTGTCGCTTCCGTTCTTGCTCCCTCGTGGGCCCACGGCTTGCTCTGTAATGGACATCGGTTTCGTAAAGTGCTTTAGATTGCTTCGACCGGGCTCCTAAATTTGGCTCCAAGTGTGAAATGGGAAGAAAGCCCTCTCTAGACTCATCGAGAAAGCTTCTTCAGCGTTTGCGACAGCTGTTTAATGGACCTTCGGACATCCTTACGTATGCTATACGTACACGTAATTTTTCAGTATTTTTACCAATAAATAAATTCTGAAATTCATTATTTTAGGGAGAAGTGCAGGCTTCGGCTGGAAACATTGTGCGCCCTCGAAGAAGGTTCCATGACGTGTTTAGCTTGCGAGTGCCACATCCATCACTTGCGTCTACTGTTGTGGAGGACATGGAGTTTCATATAACAATTACTAGATGAAACTCTGGTGTCATTGTCTAATGAACTAAAAGCATGGTGGTTCAGCCACCATAGGAACGATGGTTAGTTCATGGATTTGCCTAAGCTTCACGCTTTTGGCTTCAAGCAGCTTTGCGACTTCACAGATTCATCGCTTTCAACAAAATATTGCTATACACATACAACAATTCGCAATGATTATGCACGTGCGCAGGTTCTTATTGCCCTCTGTATTTAGAAGAATAGTATCGCCTAGTAATTTGGGTTAACAGAGGCAGATACAGCTTCGTAAATAAAACCACAGGAACATACTCCGCTGAACACAGGGCATCTTGTAGACGTGTGTGACGAGCAAAAATGGACTAAAGTGTTCACAACCATACAAGACGGCTACAAAACGCCTTTTGGTCTACGTCTAGAAAACGCCCGAGAAGTTTTTGTAAAAATGTCTAATAGACGTTTTACATAAGTTATGAGGTGATCGCCAGGAATCTTGCTCATCTTATCAAGACGTCTTGTAGACAACTAATAGACCTATATGTGTTCGAGGGGATGTGAAACAAATGAGAAGATAAAAGGAATCCACGTACTAACCATAATTCCCGCAGTACCTGAACTATCGCATCGCCAGTGTCTCATCTAGTAACTTGTGTGGGAAACTGTATGGCGCAGGAGCAGGTGTGTAGAATACAATAGTCTGGTCTTCAAACGCTCCTCGGTGGGCAGATATAAAGGAGCCTAATAAACAAAGATGTTGCCGAAAGTTCTACGCTAAGTTTTCCGATTGTCAAGCTCGAGCGATTCGAGTGGTGTGAAGGTGAAGATGGTTGCAGGCGTATTTAGTCTTAACACGCGAACAGCGTTTCGAGAGGACTACATGGGAGTGCAGCATACAAAAATGTGGCGCATTTGCTTCAAGGAAGACCGAAAATCTGAGGAGCCCCGTTTTGGAATGCATTCACAAGCCATACTAATGCGGTGATAATAAAACAGTGTCGCTTAACTCTAAGACAAATGGCTCAGTTAGTAGATAGGAACAAGCATGCCGTGAATGCCATTCTAAAGACCATTCGAGAACGCAGCGGGTGTCGGCGAAGTCTGGGCCCAGGATTCCGACAGGCGATTTCGAAGAGTTGGCAGCTGTACCGACCAGCGACCTTGTTCACGCGGCTGATATGACTCAGTATTTTTAGCACTTGTTCTTCGAGCGGCCTTGTCCTCCACACGTGCTGTTTGCGGCTTTTCCGAAAGATCAGAAGGCACCTGAAAGGACACGCTTTGAAACCTGAGAACACATGTGCCACGCGACGGCTGCCCTAAAACTACTTGCCGAGAAGAGGTTCCGAGACAGCTTGGAGAAGTGGGATGATCGCGGGACTCGGTGCGTGGAAGCAAGAGGGCAGTAAACCGAACGGTATTAAGACGTCTACTGCAGTACGCGACGCTTGTTCCTTTTTTTTCTCTAGCGCATGGTCGGATATCGTTTACAGAGATACCTTCCATGATGTTCACGATCATCGTGTTTACCACTGGTACCGGAAATTTAACGTCAAACTCAGGCTCAGAGTCTTTTAGCGTGATTTCGGCAGACAAGCTCAACAAAAAACAGCTGGCCTCCACTCGGTATCCGATGTAGAGTACGCAGCACTTATACAGCAATGCCATCGCTGTAGTCATCATCACGTCACTGTCATTAATCCTGCCATCGTCATTACCATCGTACTCACCATCTTCATCGTCACCGCCTTTAGAAGCCATGATCGCGTTCATCGTATCAACATCGCCATCGTCATCCCAGCGATCACTATTTGGGTGACACGCAAAGCTATTTTGTTTTTTCGGTATGACCCTCTCGACACGCTGGAGCTCTGCGATCAAAAAATCGCAGATAAGCTTTCTGCCTCTCTCGGATCGGTCAGCGACGGCGAAGCATTCGCAGCAACCGCGACTCATTGCTGTCCGTGCGAATATTCCTTTTACTGGTGCCGTGCATAAATGTAAGTTTAAACAATTCTTGCGTCATCCGTGTCAAAAATAAAAGCAAAGGTGAGTTTGTGAATGTCGGGCTAAAAGTATGCGGGTGCTATCAGGCAAGCGCGAATTGTGGGTAAGAAACAGAACCGCATAGATGTCGTTATCTCGCAGGGCAGTTTCGCATTGTCGCCTGCGGTGTAGGATTTCAAAGGCTCTCATCAAGCTGATTGACTGCCGTAATTCGACCCAAAACAAACGTGGATTGAAAGATTATACAAAATAATTTCGGTGTCACATTAGGCCGCCCTGCTAAAGCGGTGCGTTCATATTGATGGAAATTACGCCGTGATATCAGAAACCTAATACGTGAGAACTAGAGGAGCAGGAAAAAGAAAGATTACAATATAACAGAACTGGTTGGCTACATGCAAGAAAAGAGGAAAATCCAAGCCCCCCCGATACTTGGCGCTTGTATGGAGAATGTAACTCGATCTTTAGAACATTTTCTGACAAGCTCACAAAGTGTAGTTCGGCTCGTATTTGCTCATTTAATAAATTGCTACAGTGCATAAATTCAAGCTCGCTGCAATATCGGGGCAAAGTTATTCTAGTAAAAAGAAAAAAAGAAGGCCGGCGAAAGAAAAATAACAGATTACAACAACACGATCCTTCACGAGCATGTTGCAATAGCCACCACAGAGTGTAGCGGAGCCTTTTCTATTACGCTCACTCTATAAAAGACCGCTCATGAACTCAAGCCAGCCATGAATACCATAGCAACGTCACTCAATCAATAACAAAAGAAAAAAAGGAAAATGCGAAAAGAAAAGGAAACGACAAGGAACCACGAAAATAAAAACAAAACAAGAAAAGGAACTGTTCTTGCGAACCCAACGTCGCTAAAATTTAATTGCAGAGTCACTCAAATCCTCGAGTGTTTCAGAGACATTAAACCCGGTCTTTCCTTTTTAAAAAATTATTTTTGCCAGCCATTGTTCGGGCTCACATGTACTTAAACCACGACCGCACGCTTCCAGCGAGCCACGCTCAGCTAAACGACATTCCGATGGCTATCGTTTGCCCTTTATGACCGCTGGATGTTCCCCTGCAAGACGCACGCGCAAAGAGGCAATGACATCCGAGCTCGCGGTGTAATTTATAGCGCCGTTTGGCGGGGAAGCTCGCACCCAGGATTGCGATGTGTCCACCGGGAATATATACGGGCAACGTCGAACATTTAGGATCGAGCTTGCTTGACAAAAAAAAAAGAAAGGAAAAGGAAACCAGCAAGAGCAGCGGCAGCAACGGAATGAAAATCAACACGACGCAACTCGAGCACGGTCTCGTGAACCGCGGCTTGTGGACCGGAGTGCAACACCGGAACCCTTGCGTCAAAGAAGAGGAGGCCCGTCGTCGTTAATGATTTCCCGCCCCGAGGCTGAGACGGTTTTTTTTTTTTTCGTCCGCTGATGGGCGCGGCCGGTTATTAATGCGCGCTCGGACCGGCAGCACAGGTCTCGCGTTCGCTTCTTCTCTCGTTTCTTCGTCGCAGCCTCTCTCGCCCTCTTCGGCAGTGGCCGCGCGCTCTAAGTTGTTGGATCGTGCAGGGAGATGATTCGTGTCGTCTCGTGATGCCTTTCGCGCCTAAGCGTATACACGCTACTGCTGGTGTATTTCAGGAATGAGCTTGCAGTTGTGGCGGCAAATCTTGCAATATATATATATATATATATATATATATATATATATATATATATATATATATATATATATATATATATATAATGACGCGTGTATTCTATGCAGACGACGACGACGATGGGAACACTAACGGACTCCGCCTATAGTGGGTCAGAGTGAGACTGGTTGCTGACGAAGCAGACGTGTCTCTGCTCAGTTTGTTTTTGAACAGATTGTCCTGTTGTTCGTGAAGAACGTCTCCCTGTGTTCTGTCCGCGTTGTACCGCGACAATATATATATTATCAGAAGCCAACAAATATTGGCACCAAGGATAGCATATGGGAAATTATAGGGAAAAAACGGGGAGACCATGCAGTAAAACATGCTAGAGCATCGCACGCGTAATGCGAAGACGTCGGACCGTTCCCCACCTGCGGCAAGTTGTTTTTTCATCCACTTTCATTTCCATTAAGTTATCGTTTCGGTAATTCATTTAGTAAGTACAAGTGATTTCCCCAGTGTTGTCCTTGGTGTCTTTGTTAGTTGGCTCATTATGATATGACTATATATATATATATATATATATATATATATATATATATATATATATATATATATATATATTGGCCGAAGGTTGGTCATTTGATTTGTGGTGCGATGGCCACTTCGTCACTCAGTCGCTGGGTCGTTCGGTCAGTCGAGTGAACCAATCCGCCGAGCTATCCACACATATAGCCGTATAGTGCTGCTCACCGTAAGCAGAAAACTTAGTCACCATTGCGGAGCGGGTTTATCGCGTTTGTCAAAACAAAATTGCACGCTCGAGGTCGTGTTCTGTGAAGATACATTTCTCTTCATTTGTTGCAATTCGTTCCACCGAGTCCCCGATCCTAGCGACAGCGGAGGGGTGTTTTCGTGCGAGCCAGCGAATAAGGCCCGAAATGCAGCTCTAAATTTCTTTATATTTCTTGTTTCTCTGTGCAACTGCACTCAGACCTCAGTCTTGTTCCTGAGAACGCTAGATAACCCGTATCAATATAGTAATTCATGGCTAATAATAATAATAATAATAATAATAATAATAATAATAATAATAATAATAATAATAATAATAATAATAATAATAATAATAATAATAGTAGTAGTAGTTAATTTATTTACCATGTCTAGGAACAACTCTACGGTTTCAGTGCTGGCTCACGCATACATACAAGCGAAGATAAGGCTGCAGGCGAAGATAAGCAATAAGAAAGCAATGAATAAAAGGAACAATTTTGAATAGACAATACACTCAACAAAGCGCAAGATAAAACGAAACAAAAAGGAGAAGGTTAGTTGAACAATTCGCGATACTATGACACAATAATAATTATAATAAAAATAAGAATTTACAAAGTACAGTTCATCATTTCCTGCGCGAAAGTGTCCCTTATCTGCATTCATTGATACGTACACCTTGGTTGTTACTGCCATCGGAGATGAAGGCGTAAAGCTTCCCGCTGTGAATTTGGCATAGAAATCGGGGCGCCGATGACGTCAGTGCATCGTCACCGTTTACGCTGTATTTTTCGGTATCCTGGCTACTGTCATTCGGGAAACGTTTCCAAAGAATTCCGGGTAAAATATCCGTATAGTACCGAATGCAATGCAATCCTTCTTCACCGGCAAGCACAATACTATGCTTTCGAGCGGTCGCTGAGAGAATCTGTGACGGAACAATGACTGTTGTCCGAATGTCAAACTGGTGTCATCGTGTCAGTGTCTTTACAGTTTTAATTGATTTGTGAGTATATTTTCGCTTTGTATACCCTCTGGTCGCAGCACTCTGACCTATTCGGTACTGCAACAGTGTTTCCTGATTTAGTTTTAACTTAATTTCCTTTCTCTAGCCTTATTCTTTATCGCTTTGTCCGCACATTCTTATTTTAATTGTTTTGTTTTCTTGAATGTCTAGCGTTCTTTATACCTTGAAGTTTAAAAGCAGGATTGTTTTGCCAACAATTGCTGCTGCACAATTGTCATTGCAATATAAGATGACGTGAAATACACATTGCGGAACAATACGCTAGTCAATGCTAGATGCTGTTCTAAGAAAGAGATGTCACAGTCGATTGTCCTGCGTACGTAAAACCATATCAGATGTTTGTAAGCTTTAGGTCTAGAAGCCTTCTTGATATGCACTCAAGAAAAAAAAAAGCTTATTTGAAAGTGAACAGAAAGTTCACAGACATATTAGTACACGTGTTTTATCAACCGTCTATGGACAACCCGTGGTCTCGTGGTCTCGCACTTCTTTACTAGAGTCCCCAGTTTTTTGTCTACTATTCGCACTATTGCCTACAGACTTTCCAACAAAAACCATTGTGCAAGGGCAGGCACCACGATAGACAAAAAAGAAAATGGTCAAGTTTTTTTTTTTTTTACAAACTGTCTGCTAATTTTATGTACACTAAAAATGACAAGACTATCAGAAGCAAGCATAGCTATTCCAAGCCGACATCAATACAATGAGTGTGTATATTAAATTTGTGAGGCGGTATTGCACTTTCGGTTTTGACTATAAAGTTGAATAAATACGCATTTCGTGACTTCCTTCGTGCACCGAAATAGAAAAACAAACAAAAAAAAAGGTCCCGAAAGAGAGAGAGAGAGAGAGAGAGAGAGAGAGAGAGAAAAGACTGACGATACGTGGGGTTCGCTTAGCCATTTTGCTTCAATCTCACCTCTTAAGGTTAGGTATACTAAAGTGAACGCATAAAAAAGTTAACTAGCAAATTCTTTCGTTCCGGTAGCTGCACATCGCGACTTCTTATGCACGTAGCTTACACCGCTACAAAAATAAATAATCTAAACGCGCGGGTCAGCGCTATCTTCCAGAAGTGGCACGTTTTTCATTGGGAATGTCTTGTGAAGGCGTGGGGAGCGGCATTTCCGCACAGGAAAAAAGAAAAGAAAGGAGAAGGAGGTCTCGGAAAGAAAGATGAGACATAATTCGGGCGGCTCTCGCAGTTATATCCTAAACAGACAGGACTGGTGTGTGAGTCGTCGCCAGTGGCAGTAGAGGGGTTCCTTATTTTCAAATTTTTTTTTTCAGAGCTACGTATGTGTACGCGTGCTCTGCCGCTGCTATTTGCCGCGTTCTTCCGCACCAGCTACCGCCAGTCCCATCATCGATGTTACAAGAAGAAGAAGAAAAAGGAGTTAAGATAGGAAACAAATTACTGGCGACTCGTAACATAAAACATGAAGCCAGATACCGTAAGAAAGAAAGAAAGAAAGAAAGAAAGAAAGAAAGAAAGAAAGAAAGAAAGAAAGAAAGAAAGAAAGAAAGAAAGAAAGAAAGAAAGAAAGAAAGAAAGAAAGAAAGAAAGAAAGAAAGAAAGACGATCGCATCCCATGGAACGTGCTAAGGGAGCTGATTCTTTTAAAGGTTGCAGGTCACGGAGCTCATGCTTCTCGACTTAAACGAGTTATACAAGAGGCGTCATTTACATAATGTGCGGTGTGAAGCTTACCAAGGCTGCTCTTTCTCTCGTTAGTTATTGTCTCTCTTTGACTTTCTTTATTTCCCAGTCGACGGTTGACTTCCTTTCGGCTTCTCATTCTCGCTTCAACTCTCGATGTGTTCTCATTAGAGCGAAAGCACTACTATAGCCTACCAACCTGGATTTCGCCTTTGTGTGTTTGAAGACTCTAGATACGCACACTCCTTCACGCACGTTTGGCGTCCACATACTCGCGCATGCGCATGTGCGAAATAAACATGGAATGTGAATCGGAATCTTCGTCGGGAATGTCTAAAGAACAGATTCGTAGCGCCAAGCGCAGCGAACAATAACGAGCTCGGCGACAGAGGCAGCGGGAGTCGACCGACGAAGACGATGTGGCCATGCGATTGCGACTGCAGCAACGAAGAAGGCAATTCGCGGCGTTGAAACGCGACGGCGAAATCGCCGAAGAGCGACGGAAGCGATTGGAGAACGACAGATTGCACAAGCGTGCCAATTAAGTGCGCTGCCGAAATGGACGAACCGCGACAAGCACGACTAGCTGCTTAACGTTGCGTACCAACGTCGCAAGGCCGAGAAACGTCTGTCTTTGGCAACGGCTGCAACGGCCATCTTCAAGCGAGAATTCATCTACGCTTGTCTTTAGCGTGTTCTGTGCGTGACGGAATGAGGCACAAGATGTGTACTTGGAGTGCATCTGGCCCCCCATGTATGCGACCTTGGCATTGGCTTTTTCGCGGCATCTGAGAATTCTCTTCGTTTAACGTGTGTTTAGAACGTGTAACTTTTCGCTCGCCCAAACTAAAGTGCATTTGTACTCTGCGAGCAATGGGTATGAATATGCACCCCAGCCTGCCAACCTTGCTGCGCTCAACTGTATGCAGGACCGCATGATTTACCCTCAAGATGGCGAATTGGAGTATTTGGCCGAAGTTTAGAGAGTCCAGTAGTGTACGCACAGAAGTGGAAAGCCTGCCGAGCGCACCGCAGCAGTCTTCATTTAGTAATGAGGCCTTGGTAGATCGAAAAAACATTAACTGTTATGCCAACGCGAATGCTAAATATAATCAACGCTCTTGTTGTTTGTTTCTCCGTTTTGAGCGTTCTTGAGACTAACTTTTTAGACCATGAATTCTTGTCAACTCGGTCAAGTTTCATTCTTAGAACAACAAAGGCTCTGCTTTTTTTTTCCTTTCAGAAGTACTTGCTGCATACGGGCTTGATAGTTTCTTCCACGTCATCACTGCAGGGCTGTTGCGATTCATCCTGAATAACATGAACCTTGCGAATTTTTTATTAACGTCAAAGCAAGCTGCCAAGGGACGTTATTACGCGATAAGAAAACGTAGGCACATTTAGCTTGTGCAGAGATGCGCGCAAACCCAGAAATTTCTGTTTCCTGGCGTGAACATTTAAATGCAACAGTGGCAAACAAACAGAAACTAAAAATACATACTAAGAATAAACATCAGATTTACAGTTTGAGGTGAACAACGCAAAAACGAAAAAGAAGGAAAAGAAAGAAAAGAAAAACCGAGCACAATATTCAGTCTGTCCTTTTGTTAACATCTTTACGTCAGGCCTGAAATGTTGACGATATGGGTTCTCGCTGTCGAACTATACAGCTTTCCCGCTGCTACGCGACCAGCCAAGCAGGCAGCTCGAAAAACGGCAGACGTGTAAACAGAACCGGACTGTATACAAAAGAAATAGATTTCTTTTTTTTTACTCTTTCTTGTTCCTCTATCGAAGCAAAATCTTCTTGAACGGAACAAGCTTACTTAGGAGAAACGCGGATTGGTGTCCTGAGCGTATCGCGCGCGGGATCTGTCCTCCCTCGGGGTGGAATCAGTCCTGCAGTAATGGACTCCGTATCACGGCCTACAGTTTGCCGTCTTGGCGATAGAATCAAACGCTGCTGGTGGTACTTAAAAATACAACGCAACCGGGTGCATTTTCCTTCCTCTGCGTTTATTACCTTTTCTTATCGGAATACGCACTTTAGACGATACTTCGAAAATCTACTAAACTTTGGGCAGGTTCTAATGACGTTCCTAAAGACCTACCACCGGTGGATTCGCTGTCCTTCCCCTAAATCTGAGCTTTGGTCTTACTGGCAAAACGTACGGTGTAAACGTTTATACACCATGGAGCAGCTGATTGTTGCCGCAGGGCAGACTGCCGAGAAAGAAAATGTTTGCGATAGTGCGGGATACGTGCATTCGTGCAAATGGTGGGCCTACGGGTGCTGCCCCATCTTTCACTGGATACCTTTTTGGAGGCAAGCGCTGTTGACTTAGCGTTCTTCAGCGTTCGTTAAATACTGCCTCAAGCTGTGTACAGTCCGCCAATGTAAGGACCTTGTCCTACAATTTATATCGCCAATCGTATCGCGCTGAGGACAATTAAATGTTTTTCAGGGGGCTAGGATCGCTTCTTCAGCCATGATCGAAGACACGCTAGCTAGCTTCAGTCTTCACTGTCTCTCCGGGTCGATCTATTGTGTTCCGAGTTCTCGCCACTGTTTCCGAGAAGGTTATTTCATACGCCATCTAATTCTTCGGCCTTTTTCTCAGCCTCCTGGCAGCACGATCTTCCTGCAAAGTGTTCTGCCAATAATCTTAGGTTTGGCTCTTGTCCTTCTGGCTAGCTGTCGGAATCGTGACAGTAGCTTCGACTGACTGGCTCTCGTCCATTTCCATTAACACGCCGAACATTGCATCCAGCGTTGGCTAATCTGACCATCCCTCGTAGGTCATCATCGACGTAGGCTATTTCAGAGAGTGAACCAAAGCCATCGAAAGATTGGGAGAAAAGTTTTGTACTTATTTCCGAATCGTACACTATAGCCGTACACTCAAGAAGCATGAGTGCTCTAAATATGCTGCAGAAAGAACACCAATGCAAAATGCCTGGGAAGGCTGGACAAGCGCTCTCAGATTAGGAGAGAGAGAAAGCGTTTCTGTGCACCTGCTTGCTTTCATCTGTATGTAATGATCATCATCCCACGTCTTCCTATACTTGGCGAGCGATTTCTCGTACTTCAATCAATCAATCAATCAATCAATCAATCAATCAATCAATCAATCAATCAACCAATCAATCAATCAATCAATCAATCAATCAATCAATCAATCAATCAATCAATCAATAATTCAATCAATCAATCAACCAACCAATCAATCAATCAATCAGATACAGGCGTGGTCGGAAAACATTTTCACCAATCCTGGAATGTTAATGGCGACAGAGGAGTGTAATAGGAAATTAAAGTATTTTTTTGCTCTTTTGTTTCATGGAATCATGCGTAATCTGTGCACACACGTCATATAGAGATGGGGAGCTTTTTTGTGGTTCGCGTGACGCCTTGTGACAGAG
>NC_091827.1:24051964-24134464 GCF_038994185.2 Dermacentor albipictus | reverse complement strand
CCTCTGCTTATCTTCCCTGCCTTTCGACACATGCACGCTTCCTCTTACTCTCTTCGTTTTGTGCGTCGTTACTTGAAAAGTTACTGCTGTAGAGGATCCACTACAAAACAATACTCTCCTTGGGTTTACGACGAGCGGTGCATTGACCACGGATGAGTGCGCCCAGCGCTCTTTCTATGCCTCGAACGACGTTCCTTGTACGTATCCCCTCCCCCCCTCCCTCCTCGCGGAGACACGGAAAACACATCTCGCCGTAGACGCGCTGCTTTCATTATTCGACATGCATCGGCGTTGTTTATACCGCGTAGGGAATTGCGTATAGGGTTCTCGGTCCTGTTGCGGGAAGGAGGAAGGGGAGGGGGAGGGGGGCGCTGCATTGTGCAACGCGTGCTTCGGCATCAGGCGTGCGCCAATCTCGCGTGACGCCAAGTCGTCGTCGAACCTTATTCGCTCTCCTCCGCCAGTGGCTGCAATCTGCGGGACAGGGTGGAAGCGTCGGCGCGCGCGCTGGCCGCCATCTGTCTCATTGCCTGTCCGCGTGGCGGGAACAAATCTTGCGTCAATTTCCGGAGCTCGGAGGAAGCACTTCGTCGAGCTCATTTGGGCAGGCCTTCCCCACCTCCCGGCGTGGCAGCATATGCTGCCACAGAGGCTTCGGCTGTCTCACGCCGTGCACCCTTCATTTGTGGTCGAGGAGAGCGACTCGAGAGAAATTATGTAAGGGGTGAGCACTGGGCGTTGCCGAGACCGCCATATTGTTTTGTACACGCAGCCTGCACGATAAAGGGTTGCGCTTTACCTCGATCCACTTAGCTATAATGTAAAATATTGTACGCCCTAATAAAGGGGCGTAAATTGTCTTACAGAGTACACAGCAGCACAGTGCAAACTTTGTGAACAAGGACGACAAAATGGCGTAGGTGACGACGTGACTGGGCAGGCAGGTAGGGTTAAGGGGGGCCAAGGGGCACTTCAAATTACTTTCTTTATTTGCTTAGTCGATTTGAATGAATCTGCGCAGTTAGTGTATTTTTGCTAGCTGATTTCAGAAATGTAATTATTTTTATGATATACAAAACTCGTTTGTCTTTGTTTAGGGCCTAATTGCCTTATTGACAGCAACTTGCAGGGTAAAGTTCAGATCACGGAATCGATTATAAGCGTTCATAGTGTGTCGCAATGTATACCGAAAACTATATCGTAAGATAATGTATGTTCTAGGGCACTTTGAAGCGAAGTGATGGGTTGTCAAAACTAGTAAAAAAAAAATGCGCACCTTGTTAATCTAAAAGTCTCAAGGTGGGCATCTTTTATGACTAAGTTTGTGACTCTATTTCGTGAACTAAACATTTTGGTTCTGTATAACTTGCATTATGCATTAATTTGATGTGTGTAAGCTACTCTTCCCTCCCCTTCTCCCTCCCCCACTTTATGTAGTGTGCCTGGGCCTTTAGGGTACAAGAATAAATACATGTAATCTCAGCTAACCCAGAAGCTAGCAGATTACCGAGAGAGGACGAATTAATCGACGTCCCGTAGCTGCAGAGACACCGAATACGGCGAATATGAGTACTGTTTCTCTGGTACAAAAGTAACAGCAACAGCCTCATAAAATCTAGTACCCCTAATTGAAACTGAACGTGTCGCAATCGAGTACTCGGGAATGGTACATACAGAGCAGCCTGGCAAGTGTGTCCACTGAATCTTCAAAGTGAACTTTCAGAGCCCCGGGCGACGGTTAAGAGAAACCAGGTCGAGAAATACTAAAGGCATAAAAAAACTGCTTTCAAAGCGTTGCAGTGGCTAAACACACATTCACAGAAAAAAAAGGAAGAAAGAAAAAAGAAAAGTGTTCAATGCCGCTAAACGTTAGAGGGAGAGCCACGTTCTGCATGTTAAAATGTCAGATGCAGATTAACACGTCGCTAGTAATTGCTTCTTGGAGACAAACTGGGTGTTCCAGCTCATACTACCTCATGACTATAGATTCTAGAAGACGCTGCGTCACGTCGCAGCCACTATAGGCAGCGTACCAGGCTTTTCGCATTGAAGGCTGTGCCTTCCGATTTTATTATTCTTTTGGATAGATCGATAGATAGATGATGGATGGATGGATGCTATGAGCGTCTCCTTTGAAACGGGGTGGTAGGTTCCGCCACCCAAGCTCTCGTTCTTCATTTTCCCCTTGTCCTGCCTCCCGAAAAAGAAAAGAATACAAAGAATTCCCAGCGTAAAACTTTCTTAACCACTATTAGGAACTTTGTCTTTGAACGCCTTCGTTGTTTATGGTCTCCCTGCTTTTCTGCCAACAAACTTCCGATCGCCGTTTACGAATCTTTTTTTGCGTACATGTTTACTTTACAGCCCAGCTATCTCTGAACGCAAGGGCTTTGAGGATACCAGAGGAGCCTAAACCGACAGCTTGGCAGATGTGTTCACATTCTAGTAAAACATTTTCCAACGTTTCCTTAGCTTTGCCGCTGCAAGCACATGCTTCTTCTTCCTTGGTGTGCCTGGCTTTTTAACTACGTGTTCTAAGGCACCCTTATCTCGCTTCGAAAAGCGCTTGCCCTTGCCACCTTTCTTGCGTTCTGTGTCCCCTCTTGCACTGGTTACATCATCATCGAAAAGTAAAGAGCTTCCCTTCGAGTTATCGTAAATTGTTTCTTTGCCGATTTCGTTTTTACCTCTTAGGAAATTACTCACAGCAGGTTTCTTTCTTTATTGCCGCCACCCCTATAGATTGCATCAGCCTCTCTGACACTGCGTTTGACGTTCTTTGTTGCCGTGTAGCTTACTATACCGGACGCAGACTTGCCGGTAAGCTCCCTAGTTCTTTTCCTCCGCTGTGAGTCATGTTTTTCGTGTAGAAATACTCGACCACTCTCGCAACCCATTTACTTTGTTTCATATTCCTCAGTCGTGTCTCGAAATCAACTTCTGCTCCGAGCCTCGCTCAATTCAAAACTCGTACAGCCATTATCACCCTGTACAGTTTCATTTGCTGCTGGCGAAGAGACACCAAGTGGTGGTAACACGCCGGAGGTCCACATTAAGCTTGTCAGGAGGTAAGGAAAGAGCAATGCCTGGCACTCTTGATTGCCTTTTTGTCTCTATACTCTCCCGCCGAAAGCTAGAGGGTGCAGCGTAACAACGGGACTTTTCTATTGCGACAGAAGGCACAGCAACACGGTCGATCGACTGGCCGCCCCCAGGGCTGCATTTAATGGCCGGACCTGCCGCTTGTTCCGCGTGTAACAGCTCGCAGCTGAAACCGATTGCTTCTGCTGTCGAATAAGTCTGAAACTTTGTTCGTTTCCGGGTTTTGTTTATTTCCTGCTTCTTATCGTGCGCTTGGTTCTGGCTTCGTTAATTAAATTATCTTCTCGCTCCGCTATTCAATGACCGATTGATTGAATTATTCCCGTGGTTTTTAAAGCCACGAAGCAACCACGGTTTCTTGAGAGACGCCATATCGGAGGATCCAGGTATAAGTTTGACTACGTCAGAAGACCGATTTCTTTTATTTTCTTTCTATTTGCTGTTGTATTTAATATTTTCTACGGAATGAGTTAACACCTTACCGATTTCTGTTTCTTTGCTGTAGGTCTATCAATTTAACTTATATAATTAATGTTATTATTATTATTATTTTTTTCTGAAACGGACCATGGTGGCCACTGCAGAGCTCCGTGACGTGTGCTAGGAACAACATGCACCTCCACCAATATTTTACGTACACAAAATACGAGCTCTGACTATTTACCGATTGCACTCCAACAAACTGCTGCTAATGCATTTGTGTCCCCTCAATTCGCGTGTCGAAGTCGGTCAAAGACAATGTCTGCCTGGGTGAGTTGGCGATGGGAATAGGGTGCATGAATCGTATGACCTATAGTAAGAATCGCGCTGGTTTGACAACGTTTGATTGACGTTAGGTAGAGGTTGAATCGCATCGCCTTCCAACACTTTGCCATCAGTTCTCATCCTCATCATCATCATCATAGTCATCGCATACCCAGTGGTCCCAGAGGCCCATAGCCGGTGTCATCACAAGCCCAGTTCCAAATTCACAGTGGCACTTACTCAGTGAAAACTGCCCACTAATTACAGGGGCAAATACACTGTGTCACATACTCTGTGGAACAGACACAGTGGCACCTATGTTTAGACTATATTCAGACTGCGCCTTCTTGGGATCAGCTCTCGAAACAGGCTAGAAGCAGGTTAGAAACAGGTGTACCCGACACGGAAAAGTGGTAGTAACTCGCCAAAGAAGAAACTGTCTTCAAAAAGAGGGGAACTAATAAGTCGGCGATAGAAGAAGCCGAGTATGGAGCAAAAAAAACAGAAGAAAAAAAGTCAAAGGAATAAAATGTCCCTATACCGTGCATTAAGCGAGGAGGTTTGAGCTACGCAGAACTGGAGAAGGAGAAGCGAAGTGAAGACATTTCGGCAAACGTCAAAAGAAAGCTTCGGTTATCGCAGATTCGCACATATGCGTAAGATACGCCATTTCCTTTTTGCCTTCCGTCCCTCTCTCCTTTCCCTCGTTCCCTTGCTTCGTTCTATCTCTTTCCTTCTGCGCACCGAGGACCAAGGGAGCAGTGCGTCTCCGCAAGGCGCGTACGCTCGCCTCACCGAGTTCGCTTGCTGTTTGCATCGGAAATCAATCGCGGGCGCTCCTCTTCGATTGAGGAAGGAGCCCCCCGCAACAGAAAGATGGCAGCCGTGGTTCCGAAGGCTGGGCTGTGGAGAAGGTTGCAGTGGGCGAGGGGCGCTATCCTTTCCCATCTTTGTGACAGGCCCACACAGCCATTAGTCCAGGTCGCGCGCGCGGAACGGCGTTTCTCTTCTTTTTCTTTGCTTTTCTTTTTTTTTGCTAATTTATATGCCCTGGCTGTGTGCTATGCACACCCCTGCGTTCATGCGCGTTTTACGTGTGTTTCTGCGCTTGGTGTGCATTTGTGTGTGTGTGCGTGTGCGCGCGCGCGTGTGCGTGCGTGTTTGAATTCGCGTGCGTGCGTGTGTTTGTGTGTGTTGTGAGTTGTCGATGCACGCCGCGAGATCGTGCTTGAGGCTTCGCCGAGTGTTTGCTTTTGATGTCTCGCGTGCCGCGTGCGGCGATACGAGTTTTAGTTGGAGGTGAAAAAAGAAAGAAAAAGAAAAGCGGTAAACGGAACGTGTAGGACAGGCCAGCTGTTTACGTGTCCCCCATATATCCGGGTCTTCATATCACTTAGACGATCGAAGGGGACGGTGGTAAAGAGAAAGGATGTGGAATACGTCGCATTGTGTAACCGCTTTCGAAACGAGAGACGGGGCGACACCATTAGGTGGCACAGGAGAGCGCAAAACGTCGATAGGGGGTTTGGCGATAGCGCGCACGTTCCGCGAACTACGGCAAAAGATTGACAAAGCGCTCGCTGTCTTGCGTAACAGGGCGTCCAGACATAAGAGGTAAGAGAAATTTATGGGGATCTTTTCCGTCATTGTAGAGATGCACATTCGAGGTGGCAGATACCTAGTAACCCAAATAGTTTTCTCAGAAACATTCTTTTTAGAAGCGGCGCACATCTCTTGCACATAGTCAGTAGTCTAAGTTGGCGTCAGTTTCTTCGAACAGCGTACCTGCTCAGTTTCGGACTCAGTTTCGCATCTACAGTGACCCATGTCCGCGTGAAAGAGGTTCGTTGAGGAGAGGCACGTATGTACGCATTGCCACATACTCAGAGAGCAAGAGAGAAGCAAGCTTTATTCGCATGCTGGAGGTTTTAGTCTGGCTGTGGCTCAAGTTAGCCTGAGGGTTGGTTCCGAGCCCTGTTCCCTAAGCACAGCAGCCCGACGCGCTGCCCATTCGACCATGGGCTACCCAGTGAACGAGGTAGATGCTAACGCATTAAAAAGTGCATGTTTGGGAAGTGTGGGTAGCCGGTAACATGATATATACCACCTTAATAACATAATAATATAACATATATATATGGTATAGAATAACATGCATACCGTCGTGCCGCGGATCTGCCGGCAAATCCACGGCCCGACGCTGCTGTCAGTTTAAGATGGCGGGTGTGCTTCACACGTCCACGGCGTGTGAGCAACGAAGTCTTGTTAGTTTTTTACGGAGGAAGGGACGAACGCCCATCGAAATCCACAGGGAAATGTAGCTCACATACGGGGAAAGCTACCCGCCGTGGTTGCTCAGTGGCTATGGTGTTGGGCTGCTGAGCACGAGGTCGCGGGATCGAATCCCGGCCACGGCGGCCGCATTTCGATGGGGGCGAAATGCGATAACACCCGTGTGCTTAGATTTAGGTGCACGTTAAAGAACCCCAGGTGGTCGAAATTTCCGGAGTCCTCCACTACGGCGTGCCTCATAATCAGAAAGTGGTTTTGGCACGTAAAACCGCAAATATTATTATACGGGGAAAGCTGTCTCGCTTTGAGAGGTGTGAGGCGGTGGTGTTGCCAGTTCACGAAAGGCCGTGAAGCCAAAACAGCAGTCCGACGGTGGTTACACAGTCAGCCGGACGAATTCTACCACAGAGACATCTCAAATTTGTTGCTGCGATGGGACAAATAAACGTCTGAACCGGCGTGGAGACTAGGACGAAAAGTGTTGCAAGGTACGTAGAATAGCACGTATATTTGTAATTACCTGTATGCACGTTATTCTGGCTACTAAAAAAGAGGGGCAAAGACTTTCTGTTTCGCCCTGGCATACATACATATATTTACATACATACATACATACATACATTATATATATATATATATATATACATATGTATATATATATATATAGAAAGAGAGAGAAAGAGAGAAAGTGCTGTAATACGATAGCACATGAGCGCAGTCACGTGGTTTTATTTCGTATTTTGCGGGCTTTCTTAAAACGGCGAAAAACATTTGCCACGCAGCATATACGTTGCCACAAAGAAAATTGCATCGGTCGTTTCTGAACGCCCTCTGCAGTGCAAAGAAGCGCACTAGGCCCTAAACTGAATATTCGAAGTTTTGAATAGCTTATTTTAGTGAACTAATTAAACGGAATATAAAATATACTCTAATGAGTGCCACATGACGGCAAACCGTATCCCGCTGGTTTCATTCAGCTGCGACTAACCACTTCCTTTCTTAAAAAAACATTTGCTCAAGCTACGTGAAACAGCCTGTATAACACATCATATGCGTATGATTGCAGCTTTAGTATGTCATATGCCTTAAAGGCATGTCTTTCTCGCAATAAAAAAAAAAGTATGTCATATGTCTAGGTTACGCGTACAAGGGTACCAGAGTTACGTATAAGTGTATACATGTAAAACTCCACCTGTTCATGTAGTAGGTTTACCCATGCTATATGTGTATGGAAATTTATGGACTGTTGGCGCAACGTTCTTTTCTCTAGCTCTGGTTGAAAACCCTTGCATCATTGGTGCACATCTACTCAAAAAAAAAAAAGTTTACACCCTTTGGGTTGTACGAATTGTCCCACAACAATAATCGTCATCTGGTCTTAACCTCATTTCCTTTCTTAGACGCTGCGAGCCCGGTACTTCCAAGTCGCGAACGCCTTGCGCGTTATCAGCTTGACACAGCATTCTCGACAGGAAAGTAGTGAGCGCCGAGTTTCCAAGAGAGGAAGCGCAAGCAAGGCATGTGACGATTTTTATTGT
Source organism: Dermacentor albipictus (assembly GCF_038994185.2). Taxonomy (NCBI): domain Eukaryota; kingdom Metazoa; phylum Arthropoda; class Arachnida; order Ixodida; family Ixodidae; genus Dermacentor; species Dermacentor albipictus. Next base: position 24,126,788 of record NC_091827.1, on the reverse strand, counting down.
GGGACAAGATAAGCCCCAAAGGACGCGAACTTTTTTAAGAGTGTACCAAGCAAAAGGAGTTATCACGGTGGCGTCTGCGGCAGCGAAAATATCAGTGAACACAAAGTATAGCAGTGATTACTACAAATACTATTATTATTATTATTATTATTATTATTATTATTATTATTATTATTATTATTATTATTATTATTATTATTATTATTATTATTATTATTATTATAGGTAACCGCAATTGTATTCTTGCCCCGACATCTCCCTTTTGTGACATCCGCAACAGAAAAGAGGAAATGAACAAAAAGCAACACGGTATACTCAAGCGCGTTAGGGCCCGGCGTTTATTCGCGGCAACTAAAATTCTCGTTTCGTCCCTCTTGCAGAAGCACCTTTTTGGGGGAAACGAAAGTAGTCACATCCCCGGAGGCTACCAACACGACCCAACTCGATAACGTCTGCTCAGACCGCGGTGCGATTCATAAGTGCGACCGCGGTGCGATTCAATAGCTCCTTACGCCTAAGGAGCAAAAGATACCCGTTGCATAGAATCTTATTTTTTTTTAAAGCAAAGTTTTTCTTGGCGAACCGTGGGCGCTGCGGCGTGGCTATTCTCCTGCGGAATAAGGCCAACCAATCAAAGCGGAGGACGCGCGTGACGTCACCGCCACTGGGTTCCTGGCACCGCCACTTGATGGCGCTCACATCTGCGGTGGCGGCGGCGGCCGTGCGGGTAAAAGAAAAAAATAACTAAGAACCAGGAGAAAACGAACTCGTGTTTTGCACTGACAAGCACTGACACAAAGCTTCGTAGTATGTAAATTCAAACTCGTTGGATCTGCCGCTTATTTTTTTTTTATTCTTTCGACGCTGCCATTTTGAATACCGACGAGACAGACGAAGGACTCGCCCCCCCCCCCCTTTTCATAAGAAGAAAAATCAAAATGTTTCTTCGAAAAAAGAAAAAAAGCAGAAGAGAAAGAAACAGCCCTAATCTATTTGATGTCACCGCTCTTTGCTTCGGTGGCGCCTGTCATAGTAAATATACTTTTTTCGTTGATCTTTGAGCTCGATTTTGCACGCGGCAAAGATGTGCGGAAGGTGGAGACGACGCGAGTAGGAAAAACAATAAAAATACGAAAAGTGTCACCGGGACCGAAAAGCTTTTCCTTCTCCACGAGGCAGCAATGACTGAAGGTCGCGTAATGAGTCTGCGGCTTGGATCGATGCCTGGCGTTAAATTTTAGCACTTGCGTGCAGCGTACCCGCAAGTGTCGATCACGTGACATATAACTTTGAAGGGAGAGACTGCGTGCAGCGTATTCCTCCGCAACGACAAGTAGTGCGGCATAGGAGGAACTCGTCCCAACTATATGGCGCAGCCTTCCCGTGAATGCCAGGAATCTAGTAGACTTGATACAAAGCATCAAGATGTTCGCGAGAACCTCCGGTATACTGTGCGCAGTTAAGAGAGAACTCCAAAGCGGGCGCTCGTGCCAAACGTTGTTCAGAGCTAAGCGGCGATGATTCAGAAATGACGTCAGCAAACGAAAAAGAAAAAGAAAGAAGGCTGAAGCACAAGACAAAATAGCAGACGTCAAGCCACTCCACACCATGGTTTGCTCACTCTTGTTCTCACTGCCCTTCGGCGTGAAACAGTGACCTTCTATAGTCCAGCTTCTAGAAAAAAAGGTAAGTTGGCTCTGTTAGCTGGATAGCCAAACTACATGCTCGAAAGCTGGAGGCTTTAAGTGAGTGGTCCTGGTGTCATCGACATTATATGTAAGCCGCACATAAAGACAAATTGGCTGACGTTGAGTAGTAGTAAGGCTAAGTCGTGTTAAGATGTTGCTCATATATATATATATATATATATATATATATATATATATATATATATATATATATATATATATATATATATATATATATATGTATATATATATAATTCCTAAGCGCTAAATGACAGGGTCAGTGCTGTCAAAGAAACTAGCTGCACGTCGGAGCGATCATCATTAAGATTATGCGGGATGAAATTGCACTCTAAGAGTTCGGTACAGTGCAGCGGCCGCCTACTATGGCGCCATTGAAGTCGACAAGCAAAGAAGCGTTCGGGCATTAAAACGCGGTTGAACGACGAGAAGCTCGCAGCGCTGCTGCCGTGCACGCAACTAACGAGACGACGCCAGGCTTACAACAGGAGCGGGGGAGCGTAGCGACATTCTTGTCGAAGCGTGAGACTTTGAGGTGACGTTATTGCCGAAGGGCAAAAAATAAAATAAAAATAAAAATGAAACAAGAGACGAAGAGCTGAAGGAAGCGTGGGAGAGGGGGTATTAGTTCCTCGTGCGGCCATTCTGGTGATACGCGAAGTGGTTCGCAGTTCGTGGCGTCTGACATACCATTGTGGATCGTTTCCTTTTTTTTCCCCTCTGCGCATAAAGATCTTCCGCATGCCAGTCCTAATTGACGATCGAGCAGACAGACGCCCTCGTGTGACACTTCCCCCCGCGAGAGCTTGTGTTCGTCGACATTTATAAGACGAGCTTCGACATTACCCATGTAGATGGCGCTCTTTTTTTTTCTTTTTCTTTTGAACGACGTCCTCAATCCGCGGCGTCCGTGGTAGCTCCGCAGTTTTGAATGCTTCCTCCTTATACGAAGTCATGGCGACGGTGGTATAAATATATAAACAGAGTCTTTAACATAACTTGCACCAAGGCTTTAAAAGAAGTGGTTAGCCACAGCTGAATGAAACCAACGGCATATGGTTTGCCTTCATGTGGCGGTCCTAAGGGTATTCTTATATTACGCCTAATTAGTTAATTAACTAAGTCAGTTATGCCAGATTTTTAATGTTCACCTTAGGGCCAAGCGCCTCTCGTTGCGTTGAAGTGAAGTGGGGGAAGGGGTATTCAAAAACGACCGATCCAATTTTTTGTGGCAAAACACATGCTGCGTGGCGATTTTTTCCTTCTTCGGCGTTTAAACAAATCTTGCGAAGCACGAAATAAAACCACGTGACTGCACTCATGCGCTATCCTGTTGCAGCGCGCTCAACTATGCGTCGAGTCTGTCACCTATTATCATGGACGACGACGCTTCCTTTCCGTGTCCCACCGCCAAAGACGATGCTGACGCACTGTGAAGCCGGTGCCCTATAGGGAGTATTCAAGTGACGTCACGTACGCCATATTGTAGTCCTATTCACAGCTTCCACCGTGCTGCTGGAGACAAGCGGATTGAGATACCGCGCAGGATTTCACCGCGCTCGCTGTACTACAATATGGCGACTTTGATGACGTCAGTGCATACCCCGTATGGAGCCGCAGCCGCTCACTTCTCCACGGTCCGCGCGCGCTCGGTTCTGACGCACGAAGCACGGTTGAAGGGCGCATGCGCCACTGCGTTCTAGCGCGCCAGTGCACAGCCAGGTGAGGAGCTGGAGACATGTTCCGCAAGATGAGCGGTGAACTTGCTGGCACGCAATGGAAGAAGCATGCGCTATTTTTGAAATGTTTCGTCCACTCGCTACATAGTGTGTGTGTGTTATGGAGCTAACGTTGGCGGGCGAGGTTTCAGCGCTGGTTACCCGTACTCGTTACTGGCTGGCCGACGCTAACCCCTGTAGACGTCGCTTGTACTGCACGGATTTTGCCGGGGCAGGGTGGCGTATAGTTGGCAGGGAGCTGGGCGTGCTGAGTAAAGAGCTCTGGTTTGGGGCAGAGCTGAGCGCCAGCCTTTTATATTTAGTTTCAAGGTTGCAGAGTCACGGTTAGGGCGCGAAACGCGCAAAACGGAAAGGCACGTGTTTCAAGTGAACAGGCCAAGACCCGCCGCCAGAAAACGAGGCTAGAACATTGTGGTCATGTGTGTGTGCGTGCGTGTGCGTGCGCGCGCGTGTGTGCGTGTGTGTGTGTGTGTGTGTGTGTGTGTGTGTGTGCGTGCGCGCGTGTGTGTGTGTGTGTGTGTGTGCGTGTGCGTGTGCGTGTGCGTGTGTGTGTGTGTGTGTGTGTGTGTGTGTGTGTGTGTGTTTTTCTGTCCTCTTTGCACTTCTGTTCGTTCTTGTGGAACGCTTAGCGTTACCGTTAAGGCCACCGTCTCGCACTTACGGGTCCTAGCAAACGCGAACCTTTGCATTCAAAGTTCACCGTTAAAAGGGATGCCTTTAAGGTTTACTGCGCACTCACAAATAACATGTCGCGACCGTTTGACGCCCGAAGGCAAGTATCGGAACCCACGCGACGTTTGGGGACTCGTTTACACGGACCGGCATAAACCAAAACTAATTAAATCTGTAAGGTAACTGCTACAAAATTTGCGCGAGAGTAACATGTACGTTTTATTTCACACATCCTCACATGCCGTACGGAGAAGCCGGTTACAATGAATATATATATATATATATATATATATATATATATATATATATATATATATATATATATATATATATATATATATATATATATATATAATATATATATTATATATATATATATATATATATATAATATATATATTCGAATTCGCACGTTTGGCGCGAATTCGAGGAGATCTGTCATTATCGGCTGAGATTAGACCACGATGAGCCAATATTTGGGTATACTAGTCTTATAGGTGAGCGGTATTTGGCGAAGATGGGAAAAGAAAGGACAATAACGGACCATTATGGCCATCATGTGCCAATACTGGAGGGGTCCGTCCAGGATATCAGCCACGGCGGCCCAATGGTAGGCGAAATCAAGCAAGAATGGGCGAATATCGAGAGAGATAGGCGAATGTCGGTGGAGGTCAAACAAGATCGAATAAATTCAGCGCCGCTTGTGTTTCAAGGGCTCTGCCGAGGCAGTAGTGCTCCAGGTAATTTTACCATCTGACATATCTTCTCTAATGCATCATTCTCTCACGATGGATTTCATTGCTCATAGAACATGTCATTATCATCGACATAATCTTATAACAGATAGATTTTACGTACTCTAGAGCGACTATCCTTAAGGCCCCTTTACAGCCACGTCACATCAACCTCATTAACCTCATAACTACAGTGCGAATTCATCAACACTGGCTTGGCGCTCTTTCGCCATACCTGGCCCTTGCGCCAATAAAAACCACACATTCATTCATTCATTCATTCATTCATTCATTCATTCATTCATTCATTCATTCATTCATTCATTCATTCATACGTTCATTCATTCATTCATTCGTTCATTCATTCATTCATTCGTTCATTCATTCATTCATTCATTCATTCATTCATTCATTCATTCATTCAAATTCAGCGTGACAAGGCCAAAGGCCAGCGCAGCTTATGAGTGTACTGTCCAATAGGACAACTGTCGGTTTCTACACCGTCAGACCATATGCGAAAGGCACGACCGTGTTGAGGACCGGCTTGGTGGATCTGGATGCGTGGCTCGCGAATTTCAAGCACGTTGCAGTGATATGCCACGGATGCAAATGGAAGTCGTGCTTTCTACCAATTCTTGTCACGAACACTATTCAGACCGAGATTAGTAAGATACACGCATTGATTCGTCGTCAGTTCCTTTTACATTAAGCTAGTCTAGAAAAAAACCATTGTTTCTATCACATCATGCGGACGTTAAGGGCTGCTGGCTGTCCTGAGGACTGTGTTGTGTCCACCTGTGAGAAACATTGTCAGGGTGGTTAAGGACGGGGGAAATACGAGCCAGCGCGCGCCTTTGTAATCCATGTGTGAAGGAAGCTGTCATCCCACACCTGCACATACATGTTCGCATGGTCTCGAGGAGGTGAACGGATCTTTATGTATGTCACGTGGTGGTGACGTTGAATAACACAGTAGCAATACTGTGAACGACAAAACTAACTTTTATTGGGCGAACCTGTGCCCACAAAACAGGCTACACTTATAGCACAACGATAGCGGCGAACACGCTCGGCGATCGTCGAAAAATCTGATCAGCGGGTCAAGCGCGTCGGCTTTTATACAGAGTCGTCGAATGTTCCAGACTAATCGTTGGGACCCGCGTGCCTTCCATAAAATTCTACATCATTCGCGTCAGGCGAATAATTCAGATAACACAAGGTTCGGCGATAACAGACTGCGGATAGAAGCATCAATAACTTTCCAGAAACTTCGGATACATGCAAGCGCGTCCCGCGCTGTCCGATAAGATTTGTTAGGCGGCGAAACCTGGTCACCCGATAAATATAAGTACACGTGTCATGTATATAGTTCACGTTGTGCTTCGAACTCCGGTGGGCTTCGGTGTGAGTTTGTGCTCCGCGGTACAGCGAAAAGCGGAAAAACGATGCCACCGATCCACGAAGTGGGTGAAACAAGCGAAGCGCTATTCCGAGTGTGCAGAGGGGCTTGAGCCATTCTACGCCGCTGTCATGAGGGAAGCGATATGCAGGCCAGACGAGCAGGTGCTCGAACGAGCGTTTCGCTAAGCACGCATCCGCTGTAAACAAAACAACAACAACAAAAAGGAGGAGTCAGCGCATCTGGCCGCGCATTGCCGCTTGTGTCAGCGCTATAGCCAAGGCTATAGAAAACCTCGGTGTTCCGATGTTTGTCAGAAATAGGCACCTGCTCACATTATATCGATTATTCAGGCTTAAAATATCATTAAAGGTGACGCATACGAGCAGAAGCCAGGCTTCTAACGTGTTGCTGCCGAAGGAATAGTGGCTTCGCTGGCTGAGATGAGATTTTCTGTTGTCTTGCTTCCCTTTTTTCCCCCGAGGATTTTAGTTGCGTTTCTTTTTCTTACGTTTATTTTTGTGGCGATATATCCTGCGTATATACTAGTACACGTGATAATAAAGTTTAGTCAAAAGCCAGCGCCTGGTTCTATAGTCGTTTCTTTCTTCCCCGTTTACGTGTCTCCCTTGCCCTATTTATCCACAGGTAGGTCTTCTCCCTTTAACTTGGTGGCCCCGGGGAAGATGCCTAGACGATGTCGTACTCTATTTTTTTTTGTTCACGTAACTTTCTTCTATACTACCGTACGAGGAATACCGTTTCACAAGGGGCCCCTTGTTGCTTGAGCACAAAGCGCAGAACACTTGAAACCGATGAAGTCGTAAGGGCCAACAAGAACATAAAGTAAGAGAGCGCCTTTCAGAGTTTCCAAAACGTGCTTCACATTCTGAACAGCGATACATTCAACTTGTAAAGGTCACAAAACGGGAAGTGCGCCTCGGGACAACTGGCATGATCATATAACGCAGCCAAAAAGCTCTGCTACATAGCGCTGGGATCAATGAAAAACATTCCTCTCACTCGGTTATAGTCACAACTCTCACAAAGCCGGCGGAGACAGCCTTGGAGATATTGACCAGGTTGAGCCAGGGCGTCAGCGTCGCGTTTAAACATGCGGGCTCTCTCACCTGAAGCAAACAAACGAGAACGTCGCGTAACTTTCAATTTTCCAACACGTCGAGTTTGTTAACTCAGTGTGGCAACATTGCCTTGGCTTCGCTTGTTGCGTGCAACTTTACCTGGCCTTCGCTCAGGCTCCAACGTCGTTGTCCCGATGTTAAGCGGCAACAGAAAAGAAAGGGGAAAAAAAAGTACGAAAAACTGCCGGTTTCCAGAACGAGCCATTACACGCGGGTGTGCGCGCATATTCGAGAATGAAAATTGCATACTTAACTTTCGGATCGAGCGCCACAATGTAAATATTCGAATGAATGTAACGCACACTCTTCTTGCTCGCATGTTAGATAGCGGCGTAATATATCCGGTATATACTAGGAAAAAAAGAGAATTCGTTGGGAAAAACGCTGAGTAGATCGGCCTTAAGTAACAGTCTTTCAGCCTGCTACTATTCTCAGGGGGAAGAGGAGGAGAAGGAAAACAGAAACATGAGCAGTGATAATGAGGATAGACAGGAGGCTGCAGTTACAATAAAACCTCGTTATAACGAAATGGTATACAGTGAAGTAAGGGATACAAATAAGTGAATTCTTCCTTTAAAACCCCATAAAGGTTCATAGCGCAGTGCACGCAATAATATACATAACGAAGTAATTTTGGCTCCATCGTTAATTTCGTTATAACGAGATTTCAGTGTACACGCAAGTGCTTGTCCGAAGGGCCCGTTCGCGGAATTGAACGTAAGCCTGCGTCACCGGCAAATCCTAAACCAACTACGACAGCTCGATTCGTTCATATTACATTTACTTACAAATAGCCCGGTAATACTTTTTAATTGAATGGCCTCTTGTTAATTCACGCCCACGATGATATCAACGCCTGCCGTTCAGAATCATATCGAGGACAAGCAGGCATTAAGCGCTTCGATGCCTCAGGCACATTGCACAACTCTCAATGTGGCAAGCCCGTGCGTCGGATGCGATGCAAATATCGTCGCTTCAACGCAACGCCGAGGGCACATAGAAACGAGCATTTGAGCCTCCCTGCGATATAAAATGGTTCGTGCTTGTGCTCCATCAACCGCTTCGAGTGAATCTTCCGAGTCTCTATGGGAAGGACACGGGGCGGTGCTTTACAATTTCTCGAGGGTTGCAATGTGGGCTTGTTGGTAATGCATCTTGAAAGGGTGTACGGTATAGCGCGATTGAAAAACAGAACCGGTTTTGTCCCGTTTTTTAGTCGCGCTACCGTACACCCTTTCAAGATTCACAATTTCCTCATTCACGAGTTATTCGAGCATGCGGTTAACCGGAGCATCACCTGAGGAGATTGGATGCCCTTGCCATCCTGCTCCTCCAAGTCACTTCTGAAAAGAAGTCCCTATACGATCGATAAGAAATTATCTGAATTATTATAAATTCAGAAACACAAACTGCAGAATAAGAAACAGAGATAAACAGAAAAGAAGAAATGGTGGACGATGAAAAAAGCACTTCGTCCCACTTAAGCGCGGGGTTTAACAAAAGCAAACTGTAAAGCTGAAACGAACACACTTTGTCGGTACTTAGAAAGCAGCTAGGTCACGCGTAAGAAGGAGAATATTTAGCAAGAAAGAAATTACAAGCACCTGAAACATATTTACGAGAACTTGAACAAACTTGCAAGTGTTGAAGTCTCATTAGGAGCATTCAAGGAAACAAGTGGGAACCGTGTCTTCTAACGATCCATGTCATTCACTCCCCTCTCCTTTTTTTTTGTTCTTGCGTTCTCACATGTCATTGCTTCGGACGAAGCTGCGCCGCCGTTATCACCGAGTTGCATGCACCGAGTTACATGCATGCATGCATGCATGTATGTGCATCCTTCTTTTTTAAAGATTGGTTGCTTATTTTAAAAAAGCAGACATATACGTTGCGTACTACGATTCAATATATTCGAAGCCGATGGTTATCGAACATCCGTATTGGATTCGAAAATTTTGAATACTCGAACGACCTCGGGGCAAAAGCGAAAAAAAAAGAAAAAAAGAAACCCGAAGAAGGTATGTCACGGGGACTCACCTTGTTCGAGATGAGTTCTGGGTTAATCCGACATCGCACAGTGCAGGAGTGTGGAAGCTGTGAAATGCGCACTTGGGGCCAACTTCTTCAGTGTTGGACACAACCTCCGTTCGCTGACGATTCGCCGCGGCAAACCAACTTGCTTCTCTTTCTTTTCTCCGAAGCACTCGCACACACACAAACACACACACGGGCGCGCGCACTGTGACGTAAGTGGAAACACTGTGACGTAAATGGACACACTGTGACGTACGTAGAAACACTGAGACTTAAGCGCCGAGAAATGGCTGAGGCGACACTATGTATAGGCGAAGCAGACACGATACTTCGGCACACTTCAGCACAAAAACCGGGGAGCCTTTGTTCGCCCACGACCAACGTTCATTCACCGCGCGGAGAAGTACCTTTAGCGAAGCTGCCGCGTTGACGAGAAAGACAAGGCTGTCGACTCAGTGCAGCGAGAGGCCCGAAGAGCTGCGACAGCTGTTGCGGCTCTTCGCAAGAAAAACAAACACCGCGGAGCACACTCAACAGGTCCAGCACATCCGCAGATTGGGGCCGATGACACGCTTCGAAGAGAGCTCAAGACTTCGAACGAGGACGATTCAGGCAAGGACAGACGAAACGCAGGAATTCTGGGCAATGCCGCAACGTTTCGATGGTCGACAAATCGTCTCTTTATCGCTCTCTCGTTCGTCCTTATTTTTACTCGTTTACTTATCTGTATCAAACTGTCTTGTGAAGCACAGATTTGCACCAAGGAAACGACGCGAGAATACCTATCAAGAGAGGAGGGCTTGATTTCCCAGTTCGTCGAACCAGTGGGCCGCCCAGTCGCTGTCCGAATTAAGCGATTAACTTCGCGTACCTGAATACGACCGAGGCCAAGATATCGCGGGCTCACACCTTGTTTACTTCCTCGTTCCTTAGTGCCCGAATCTTACTTCCGTATGGTGCAAGCCGGAAGCCGAGAAACGGCTTCAGGTATCTTTTTCGCCCCTTCAGTGAGGCTACACAACGCGGGAAAAGCGAGAAAGAATGTGGTATTGCAGGTCTACTGCGTTTAACTGAAGACGAAAGATAGACAAATACCAGACACGGAACAGCGTGTGGTAATTCCAAGCGAAAGACGTCGCTGAAAAAGAAAACAAAGTAAACTGGCGCTTGCGTGGTTAGAAAAAGAGAAATGCGGCGAGGGTAACGTGTACAGATTACTGATCCCGAAAGCGCGCTTCGCTGAGCGTTACGGAAAAAGCACGCCACATTTGCGGCGAATCAAGGCCTCTCTCCGGGATAGCGAGTGAAAGCAGAAGCAAAACGAGCTAAAGAACAAATCCCGCTCTTCGGGTTTTAATCCCTTTGGCCGCCGGGGTTGAAGATCGCGGAAAAAGAAAAACGGGGGCCCGCTTGTGTCACTGCAAACAGTGGCATTACACAATAAATCTCGCTTCGCCGAGCATCCAATTCGCTACACAATCTATACTTAATGAAAAGTCCAGAAACGAAATTATTAAGAGTGAATGACTTTTCCCAGAGAGCAAAAGAAGTGTTGCAGATTACAGAATTGCGAAAGGCAGAAGAGGGAGCGAGAAAGGATTAGCGTTCAATTTGATTCCCTGTGAAAGACCTCGACAAAGTACGCAACAAGAATTCTGCCACGAATGCATAAAAATTTTAAACGGAAAATGTGGAGAAGAGCGGAAATAGAAACGAAGCCCAATGGCTAAAACTGACAGCGTAGGTTCACGAAAGACGTGCGAAGAAAATAAGGAAAGAGGCGATCGAAAAAAAAGAAAAAAAAGAGATCGAAAGAAAGAACACAGACAGAAAAAGGCGAGACGACGTAAAACCGGGTTTTCTTCCAAGCGAAAGACGTCGCTGAAAAAGAAAACAAAGTAAACTGGCGCTTGCGTGGTTAGAAAAAGAGAAATGCGGCGAGGGTAACGTGTACAGATTACTGATTACCATTGACCACGAGCTTCTTAGCGAGGTGACGAAAAGACGCAAGAATGAAATAAAGACGCAAAGCGAGAAAGAAGGCTAGGCCGATGGAACGACCGAGCAATCACGGATGCGGGTCAACCTGTCTGAAGCAGCGACCCAGCGACCAGCCGTCTGCTGCCCGTCGCCGAATGACCTTCGTTTTTCGCGCACGGCGTTTCGCGGTGAAAACAGCCCCCTTTCAGCAAAATACGAGCATTCGCAGCATCGAAATCTCCCGCGTGATCGCTTCAGGAAACTGGACCTCTGTCAGTGAAGAGCACTGGGGCTGCTGAGAGGTGGAGACGTTAAAAACACGAGGCCCGAGACGGACTTCATCACGAACCCCTGTATGTCTTCTCTGGATCAACACTTCTTCGCACTGTGCTAAAACTGCTCTAATCTGAGCCGCCACATCAACGCCTCGTTCGACAGCGATATGTTCGATTGGACTTAGGTTTCGAGGCCACCAAGTGGCTACAATTTCGAGGCCAGAAGTCTCAGCAGAGCTGCGCAAAGTTGCAACACAACTCTACGAATATATAAAGGAATGACTCAGTTAGAAAACTCGGCTGAAAGTAGAAAGAAAGTGCGCTTGAAAGACGTCCGTTCCCAACACTTCCACCAGGCGTAACAGCCCTAGGGCTCACAGGGCACAACGCGCCTCGTCGGAGGTGGAGATTTCTCTCCTCAAAAAGATTCCGCGCGGTTGCGGCGAGCTTCTCTTCCAACGCACAGCAGCGGTAAGTTTAACCAACAACACAATCACGCACTTCACCGCTGTACACACAGGGACTAGTGAGAAGCGCACCCGTGAGGTGAACGACGAAAAAAGCGCACTCACAGAAACACACACGCACAGACACAAGCCGCGAGATTAGGAAGGCGGCGAGCCACCCAGTAGCACGACCAGGGACGTTCCTCCTGCGCAGGCAGCACGGGAGCAGCTGTAGACGTCTACAAGACGACTTCGGCGCGACGAACCTCTCCCTGCGAGGGGTAAGCTTGACGGGCGCGCGCGCTCGCGCTCGACTTCGCCGCCGACGACGACGACGAATTGGCGGTCGCTGGCTGCCGCTCTCCGCCGTTTGAGGGCCCGGGGGCGCGCAGCGTGATACGCAGGGAGAGAAGGTGGCGGGCTCTTCTCTCTTTGTAACCGGTGGGAGCTCGCCGGTGGCGGCGCGGCGGGCGCAGCGGCGTTGTGAGAGCCCTCCCGAAGAAGCGCCCCGGTGTCAGGTAGAAAAACGCACGCGCCTTCTCCGTTCTCCCCCGCTCGCCGGGCTACAAAGCAGGCTTAACGGGGCCTGGCGACACGAGAGAAGCGGGCCGGAGAACGGCTTTCCGTTCGAAGTTCGGGCTCTCCCTGGCGGCTCTAACGCGAAACATGGCGCGCTCGTCAGACCCCGGCTGCCCCCGGATTGGCCGGGCTGCCCTCGAGGTGGCCTGGAGTCCGAAAAGCAGCAGCACTGCTTGGCGACAGAATGAGTGCTGCTTTGTGACACAATCTTCTGGAGGGCGACGCAACCCCAGTTTTTGAATGAGCGGCAACTGCTGTTGTATTGTGACACTACTGTCAGTATGCAATGCTGGCGCTAGTATCATCGTAGTAGTAGTAGTACTAGTAGTAGTAGTAGTAGTAGTAGTAGTAGTAGTAGTAGAGGCCGTGTAACACTATGCTCTCCGCATAGTCTGTGGTACTGGCTGGAAATCCTCATTCCAAGCTCTGTGCCCAGTCTGGGGCTCTCAGCCAGTTTTCCAGTGCCGACGCTCACTCACCCCTTTTACATAAACAATTCAGGATGGCCCAGCAAATCACATGTGAGTCAAGCACACTGATGTTTCAGCGGGTATCACGACGCTTTCGCAGCTAATGATCTGGCGGCGTAATAGCGCAGCCTCACTCCGCTGATGACACCTCACGCACATTCGATGACGCTCGACTGCTCATTACCTACAGCCCTCGCACCCCGAAGCAACGTGTGTTCAAGGGATCACGACCCATGCCAATCTCTGACTGGCTTTAACCCGCTGCAGGAAATCTCTATTGCTCAAGTTACGCGTCGGCTGCATCAATGTATAGTGCATCGCTTTCAACGGCAAAGTCGTACCCCGAGCCCTTCGTGCTATGCGTGAAGACACTACAGAGCAATACGCTCGAGCCCTTGATGTCCGGGTGCCCTATTTTCAGCACTGCAAGTTCCTGCAACTTATTCTTGCTCACACTGCGCTCAATGGCTTCTTATTTCCTGAAGGTCGTGCTCCAACTCGATAAGAGGCTCACAAACCTCTACTAGAAGTCTTCTAAACCACGGGACTAGACTTTCGTCTCTAGTGCTCGTACACTGTGGGCGATGCTACGTGATCTGGCGTGACTTCCTCTTCTTTCTCCCTCACTTTATATCTTTCCTCTTCTCTCTCACATATTTTTGTCCTCTTCAACCGGGTGGGCGTGGTGTCTTCAGAAGACAACTACTAGCCCTCTTCTCTTTTTCTCTGTCTGGCGCTTAGTGTTCGCTGACACGATCAAAATTTGGAGGACGCTTAAGTTTCGCCTTTAAGAGTGGAACGCGATAGCATTCAAAGATCTCTGAGTGCTTCTCATGCGTCTCGGCAACTGGAACTTATGTAACCGTAATGTTTACCGGGAAACGCTGGCGGCGAACGCTATGCACGAAGCCGAGCTTAGTGGTTCTTTTTTTGATGGTATGTAAGGAACCGAGGAAGCCGCGCCACTCCTGCAAAACAGATCTCAAATTAAATTAAATTATGGAGTTTTACGTGCCAAAACCACTTTCTGATTATGAGGCACGCCGTAGGGGAGGACTCTGGAAATTTTGACCACCTGGGGTTCTTTAACGTGCACCTAAATCTAAGTACACGGGTGTTTTCGCATTTCGCCCCCATCGAAATGCGGCCGCCATGGCCGGGATTCGATCCCACGACCTCGTGCTCAGCAGCCTAACACCATAGCCACTGAGCAACCACAGCGGGTAGAAAAACAGATCTCAAACAGCAGCTGGAAAAGGGGTTTGTGTTTGAGTTCTCGTGTAACAGAGTTATGTTTTCTCGTATATTCAAATTACAATCCGACGCTGTCATGTCTGTAGGTTCTTTGCAATCGTACTTTACGATTTTCCTACGTATTTTACATGAAGAAATTCAATTAGTTCAGTAATTTCCTTGTGCCATATGGAGGACCTGCGTGGCTGGGCATGCGTAGATCGAAGTTCTTTTTGCCAATACGACGTCCAACGCTGGACCGCGGACGCAAGATACCGTATTTTCAGCGACACGGGGCCCTTAGCGCTATCGCATTATTCATAATTATCCGTGAGCTTTCGACGCTTTTCTCTACGCCAGAGGCAGTCGTGCTTGCTGTCGTGAGCACTTTCATTCGAAGTTTTATTCAAGGAGCCTATAGCTTTCTACAGAACAGGCAATTGGCAACTACGGTGTCGCTTCTATAAACGCTAGAGGTGAGATGCTAGTAGAATTCGCAGGAAGGAATAAGCTGAGAATAATGAACACTTTTTTCAGGAAACGTAGCAACAGAAAAGGGACCTGGCGAAGCCCTAATTGTGAAACAAGAAATGAAATTGATTTCATACTTTCTGCCGATCCCAGTATAGTGCAGGATGTTCAAGTAATAGCTAGGGTAAAATGTAGTCATCATAGGTTAGTGAGGGCCAGGATCCACCTCAACTTAAACAGAGAAAGAGTAAAATTGGTCAAGAAAGAACAGGCCAACTTAGAGGCAGTAAGGGTAAAAGCAGACAAATTTAGTCTGGTACTTTCAAACAAATATGCAGCCTTAGAACAGAAAGATGATGATGATGACATAGAGGTAATGAATGAAACCGTAACGAGGCTGGCTTCAGAGGCAGCAATTGAAGTGGGAGGCAAGGCACCAAGACAACCAGTAGGCAAGCTCTCCCAAGTAACAGAGGACCGAATAAATAAACGACAAAGAATGAATGTGTCCAACTTAAGAGATAAGATAGAATTAGCGGAACTGTCAAAACTGATGAACAAGGCGAACATAAGTGATATTCGAAACTATAACGTGAGAAAGACTGAAGAAGCCGTAAAAAATGGACGCAGCCTGAAATCAGTGAGAAAGAAACTCGGCATAGGGCAAACCAAGATGTATGCACTAAAAGATAAGCAGGGTAATATCATCAGCAATATCGAAGATATAGTAAAAGCAGCGGAAGGATTCTGAACTGACCTTTACAGTATCCAGACGACTCAGGAGCGCTCTATTCAAAACAATAATGAACAGTATACAGAAACTCCTCCTATAACTAGAGATAAGGTCAGAAAGGCCTTGCAGGGCATGAAACGGGGAAAAGCGGCAGGAGAGGATGGAAAAACGGTCGGTTTAATCAAATATGGAGGAGACAAAATGCTAGGAAAACTGGCGGCTCTCTATACGAAATGTCTATCGACTGCAAGGGTCCCAGAAAACAGGAAGAATGCAAACATTATACTAATCCACAAAAAGGGCGACGTTAAAGAACTAAAAAATTATAGGCCCATTAGCTTACTCCAAGTATTATATAAAATATTTACCAAAATAATCTCCAATCGAATAAGGAAAACATTGGAATTTATTCAACCAAGGGAGCAGGCTGGCTTCAGGAAAAGTTACATTACTATGGATCACATCCATGTCACTAAAAAGGTTATCGAGAAATCCGCAGAGTCCAATAAACCTCTCTATATGGCTTTCATAGATTACGAAAAAGCATTTGATTCAGTAGAGATACCAGCAGTCGTAGATGCTTTGTGTAATCAAGGAGTACAGACCGCTTACGTAAATACCCTAGAAAATATCTACAGAGATTCCACAGCCACCTCAATTCTACGCAAGAAAAGTAGAAAGATACCTATAAAGAAAGGGGTATGACAAGGAGACACAATCTCTGCAATGCTATTCACTGCGTGCTTAGAAGAAGTATTCAAGCTATTAAACTGGGAAGGCTTAGGAGTAAAGATCGAAGGCGAATCCCTCAACAACCTTCGGTTTGGCGATGACATTGTTCTATTCAGCAACAATGCAGACCAGTTACAACAAATGATTCAGGACCTTAACAGGGAGAGTGTAAGAGTAGGACTGAAGATTAATATGCAGAAGACAAAGATAATGATAAAAAACCTGGCAAGGGAACAAGAGTTCAAGATCGAAAGTCAGCCTTTAGAGTCTGTGGAGGAGTACGTTTACCTAGGTCAACTAATCACAGGGAACCTGGACCATGAGAAGGAAATTCACAGAAGAATAAAAATGGGTTGGATCATGTACGGCAGACATCGTGATCTCCTCAATGGGAGCTTACCGTTATCATTGAAAAGGAAAGTATACTATCAGTGCATTTTACCTGTGCTGATATACGGCGCAGAGACTTGGCGGCTGACAAAGAAGCTTGAGAACAAGCTAAGGACCGGGCAAAGAGCGATAGAAGGACGAATGTTAGGTTAATTCTCAGAAAGAGGCACACTTCGTCTTGAATTAATAAAGGGCAAATCAGACATCCACTCTTTCATTGCAATTACTACAAAGGTCTTGCTACACTTCGTCTTGAACTTAAACAGAAACACAACCTGTAAACCTTAGCTGAATCTTTCAGCGCGAAGACTGCTTGAACCGGGAGAAGGGCCGCAAAATACGTGACGTCACACTCAGGCGTCTGGTGGGCTACGGACAAATAGGGTGAAATACCGGAAGCTGTGACTCGAACTTTAAAATACCACATTTAATATTTCTACCAAGTGCAGATGCTTGGCGGGTCATGTAGAAAGGCAACGCAATGATTCAGGCTCTATACTTGCAGAAAACAAGCTTTAAGCA
This sequence comes from Dermacentor albipictus, assembly GCF_038994185.2. Lineage (NCBI taxonomy): Eukaryota > Metazoa > Arthropoda > Arachnida > Ixodida > Ixodidae > Dermacentor > Dermacentor albipictus. The sequence goes on along the minus strand of NC_091827.1, from coordinate 24,109,531 downwards.
AGAAAGGTTTGTAAGATAAAATTCCAAGGAATCCAGTAATGCTGGACATGATATTAGCTAGGGTGTCTGGCCAATGGCAAATGACACTACGAACGAAAAGCTCTGCGAACTCAGCCCCAGCAGCCTAATATTACAGAAGCAGCTGATGTGACGTCACAGATTTTGGCAACGCATCTGCTCGACGCTACAGGCAAGCGCGAATAAATAACAGACACTTGTGTTTTGTTAACCAAGGACTGAACTTGAGATAAGCGGCATGTGTAAGCGGTCGTGTAGTGTCTGGGTTAGAAGTCTGACGTCGATGGAGCTCTTCCTTTGTGGCACATATTATCAACGGTCCTCTTTACTACCACATTATTAAAGCTAAGCCTTGTTTGAAAAACTTCCAGGCTTTCGCTGACCGTGGTTGCTGCTGCTTCTGTCTTCCCGAATAGCTCAAACGAAGGAACTTAAAAGAATAACGTGCTCGATAGTCCAGGGGAACAAACCATGGTCTTACCCGCAAATTATCTCGATCCTTTGGCAAAGCCTCAATTGCGCGCACTCTTCTGTCCCGCCGAAGCCAAGCGGTTCTGTGAGATGATTGACGTGTGCGTCACGCCGCGTAGCACGGGCAAGAGCACGTGCGCGCGTGCCAGTTTCCACCATTAGGCCACATCATCATCATCATCATCATCATCATCAACATCATCATCATCATCATCCTGGCTACGACCACTGCAGGGTGAAGGCCTCTCCCATACTTCTTCATCTGCCCCGGAGCACGTGCGCGCGTGATCATCATCATCATCATCATCCTGGCTACGCCCACTGCAGGCCAAAGGCCTCTCCCATACTTCTCCAACAACCCCGGTCATGTACTAATTGTGGCCATGCCGCCCCTGCAAACTTCTTAATCTCATCCACCCACCTAACTTTCTGCCGCCCCCTGCTACGCTTCCCTACCCTTGGAATCCAGTCCGTAACCCTTCATGACCATCCGTTATCTTTCCTCCTCATTACATGTCCTCTTCATGCCCATTTATTTTTCTTGATTTCAACTAAGATATCATTAACTCGCGTTTGTTCACTCACCCAATCTGCTCTTTTCTTATCCCTTAACGTTACACCCATCATTATTCTTTCCATAGCTCGTTGTGTCGTCTTCAATTTACGTAGAACCCTTTTCGTAAGCCTCCAGGTTTATGCCCCGTAGGTGAGTACTGGTAAGACACAACTATTATACACTTTTCTCTTGAGGGATAACGGTAACCTGCTGTTCATGACCTGAGAATGCCTGCCAAACGCACCCCAGCCCATTCTTATTCTGATTATTTCAGTCTCGTGATTCAGATCCGTGATCACTACCTGCCTTAAGTAGATGTATTCCCTTACCACTTTCAGTGCCTCGCTACTTATCGCAAACTGCTGTTCTCTTCCGCCACATGCGCAGGAATTAAATTTCTAGACGAACCTGACCATCTTTGTTTGCGAAGTACTTGTCTCTGCATACGCCTCTTCTCAGCTTTCTTTGCACGATAAAGATCGGCTTTGTCCCCTTGACATACTGCGTCCACATCAATGCTCACTCGCATATTAATTGCTGTTCGCATCTCCACATAGCTTGAGAGCGCTGTAGTACTTAAACATATAACCACAGAATGACATCAAAGTGGTGACCTGTGCAGTCAATGAACCCAAACTTAGCATGCGATTACAATGTGATGAAAATCAAGATAATTTTTTACACGCGTCGCGTTTAGTTTTAAAAACATCTAATTAACTACTTCACGAAAGCTTCGATTCATATAGATTACGGCGTATGCGTTGGGTTTGGATAATTTTTGTGATTTACTAGCAATCTCTCAGTTTACTTTAGAACAGGGAGAAATGAAGCAGACGAGGTACTCTCCAGTCCCTACCGCAAGCCAATTTTAAGAAAACAAATGTAGACATTGCATCATTAAACACGCGGTAACCTATCCTATGAACTCATCGCTGACGTTCCTCTGCCAAGAGGGGCCAATCGAAACAGGTGAAGTCCCTCTTCATGCCTGACGTCCCGTCTTGACGCACTCCAGTCGAAAAGCGGTCAAATAAGGCGATGTACCGGAAGCTAGGCTTGAACCCTTAGATTTCCCACAGATTATTATTATTATTAGCATTACAATTTTTCAAACCAACATCTCTGCTATAGCCATTCGAGAAAGGAACGCAAATGTTCGCCTGTTTGGACTTACTGCAGCGTTAAGTTGAGGGGACCCTAGGTTACTGCGAATAAGCCAAGACACATTTTATTCCGGAACAGGTGGTAATCTGTAATCTGCAACCTGTAAACCCCCAAATTTGCGCGCGCACAGCGGACGCCCAAATCCTGAAAAGGTGTCGCGACCCACGTGACGTCACATCCGTGGCGTCAGCTGTTTTTGAAGGAATACAAATGTTTCTCTTCTACTGGAAGTGCGCCGCTTCCTTCGCTAACAAGTGTTCTTCTGCCGCCGAACGACTGCCGTGGACAGATCGAGAAGAGAGCTTACAAGCTGCCACTCTGACGTCATTGGACGGTTTGCGAGCTTCCGTGTCGCTTTAACGCGACATTTCGTCGGCCGCTCTTTCCTTTTTTTGTCGCGAAGCACTCTTGTCCGAGTAAGTACACTTTTTTTTTGTCGTGTATCAACTACCTGGCCTTCTTTTTTTGTTCGTTCGTTCGTTTGTTCTTGCACCTTGTTCGCTTAAATGGCGATAACAGAGAGAGACAGAGTTTGCGGACAAGACGGAGGACAAGAAATAAATGTGACCGCGGACACGACTACATAACTTTCGCGAAAGTTCGCGAAAGTCAAGCACAAAGAGCACGTCGACGTCATTAGGATGCAGTTCCGAGCTCCCTCTAATGAAAGGTCCCGCTCTACACGGGCGGGTGCTCTAATTAAGCAAAACGCGGCCGGTCTGAATCGAAGGAAACGAGATGCACGGGTAGAAAGGCACGGTATAAAAAAGAAGCAAAGAAAAAAAAAAGGAAAAGGCTATAAGAGGGAGATGGCTGCAATTGCGTTTTATTACTGGTTTTGACAGAGAAATCGGAAAGTGAAATCGCCTGTACTACTACTAGCGGAAAAAGAATAAAACAAAAATATCCCCTCAGCTGGGCCCTGTTGCGCTTTTTCATTATTCGCGCGGCGAACTTGGGGATCGCAGAACTGTAGAGGACGCATTTGAAGATTGCGAGGCGATCACAAAAGTAGGTATGAAAAATGTGAAGAAGTAGAACAACAACAAAAAGATAAGCAGGATGAACTTTTTAAAGGGCATGCCCTTTGTTGATTCGCTTCACCGAACAATGAACTGTTTTTTTATTTATCTGTTTTTTTATTACCCTTAATGCTGTTTTTTTATTACCCTTAATGCTTACAAGAAGCATTACAGAGGGCAGGGTCTTTAGTATATCAGGACATATAAAATAAATACAAGGAGGAGTAAAGAACATAGTTATATCGCAAAGAAAATACAGCAACTACAGGTAAACGAGCGCAAAAGAAACACAGCAAAAAGAAACACTTAAAAATCAAGTAACAAGAATAGAAAAGCGATAACACGGAATAAAGACAATGAAAGAAACAATAGCAATAGGTGACAACGCGGTAGTGACGCAGTTTTGAAGTACAAGCGGTACTGTACTCTGGCCTTTACATAGTGTGATAGAAAAGCTAACGTGTCTTAACAACGCACCATGCTAGAACGCATAAGACAAGGCGCAATTGCAAGTTTTGTTTTTCTTTTTATTCGGGAGATAGTAGTGGCAGCTGCGAAAAAAAAGAGAGAAAAAAAAACAACAACACCACGTCGTGTGGTATGAGACACAACTCGGACAGCCTCATTTCGGCTCGGAGCCCACACGGACATAAAGTGTAGGAAGCATTTGACGCTCGCGCTAAGGCTTTTCTTCCACAGTTTTTACTCAGGCATGCATATAGAAGCTTTAGACGCAAACGCAAGAAGTCGGCCTACGTGAGCTACACGCCGCAATCACAGAACCTTTATAACAGATCTGTGGTTTATTTCAGTCTGAACGGAAGCTACAAAAAAATACCTGTGGCCGATGTAGCACAACTCTAATTATTGAGCTGGATTACGCCTAGATGTGGACATCACTTGCACAACAAATAAAAATTACATATCTTCAAATTAACCGAACTTCACTAATCAGCTTTCTAATTCTTTTTTTTTTCTTTCAGTGATTGACAGATAGCAATTAAGGTCGCCCCGTTTTGAACGCCCGAGGGTTTTGTTGCCGTAAAAAGATACTTTATCTTTTTTTCGATAAAAAAATGCAATTGACGGCAAGCTCAGGCAGCCGTTGCCTGCCGCGCAGTCGACTGTTTCTTTAACATTACCGCGCGAGCTTTGACTGGCTGGCTGGTCAACGTCTTCTAACGGCGCCAAGCGTAGAGATCGGCAAGAGTAGCGTATGCGCACAGAGTTCGCTCGACACCGACTGTCGCACGACCTTAGGTCAGTGGGCATGTGACATAAGCTATTCCACGCCGACTTGGATTACTGAGCATAACGACAATTACAAGCCAACACATAGCCCCATTTAAGCAGACTACACGCAATACAACTTAAATTATACTCATACAAATGTCCCCTTTGTGGACTTGCCCCAGCGTAAAGGCAGCGTCGCAAATACCCAACCACACACCCGAGCAGTGGGATGCCGTGCTGCCTAGCTCGGATCCTCGTGACCAGCAGCAACTGGTGCGGCGGGCCTGGGAGAAAGCAAGAGCTGCAGGAGCCCTGGACTGAGGACGGCTCCCCGCAGAAGCACAAAGAGGCCTGCTTGTCTATTGATTTAAATAAAGGTTTTTCGCCAGGGCCAAGAGGGCAGTCGAAGCCAGAGGGTTCCTGGACTAAGGAGCCTTCCCACCTTAGGGTGATACCGGGCCTCGCTCGGTACACTATTTCGAATAATAAGCGTTTCTCTCTTTCTCTTCCTCCTCCTCCTGGGCATGTATACCACTGGGTATGAGCCGTTCTTCATTGACCCTCCCTGACGCCAACTTGGGTCACTAGACATGAGCGACTGGGTATCATGTCAACAATATCATCAGTAAAATGTCCATCATGTATCATCAGTAAAATGTCCTTGAAAATTGACCCCGTGCTGAGCGATATCGAACCCGCGTCACATATGTTCAGATAATCTTGCCTGATGAAAAATTTACACACGCGCCATCCGCAGGCTTCGCGGCGGCTCCGCTAGGTGGCGCAGCATGTTCAGAGAAATGCGCGAGAGAGGATCCCCGACAGCGTACACGCTAATCGAATTAAATCTCGACGTTCTTCGGGAGATCGATTCTGCCGGAATATTTTTTAACCAGGTGACGAGGAGTATCCGCTGTCACGTAAAGGCGCCAAACTCTTAGTTGAAATCTCATCACAGAAGGCAAGACTGCAGTCGAGAAACTTGCACGAGTGGAGTGAACCGGGTGACGAAAGCACGAACTAAAAGAAAATGCCGAACGAGGATTGCTCAAAAAGCAACGGAGAGGATGAGCGTATGTACAAGAGTGACTGCTGCAGTCGTCGTGACGTCATTCGTGACTTCGAGGGTGACGGGACTGATATGCAGGAGACACACAAGAATACGTCTGGTTGTAGCTGGCTCATGATGAATAACTTGCAGTGTTGTCACAGTTTGTCGAATTGTCGTGCTCTAGAAGCTATTCATCCTGCAAAAGACAGACGCGAATATAGCGAGACAGTGAGGCGTTGCAGATTGGAAATGAAAAAAAAAAGAAAGGCGCGAGTTGAACCGGAAAAAGCAAAGGCTGCTAGGCTGATTGCACGGCTCGCTCCCGATGCGGAACGGTATGATGAAAGGGAAACGGAAGTCTGCCGGCAGGAATCCTTTATGTGGATAGATAAACGATTGACGACAGCCCATCCACCATTCCTCTCCACTACCCTCACCACCCACCGGTTTTTGAAACAGAGGGCAGCCCCAAATCAGACACCAGGACATTTCGGAAATGAAAAGGGAATGGGAAATGGAATTGGAAAGGAGAGAGTAGAAGGATTCAGGCGCTAAATATGGTTTGAATCGAGACTACCAACCTCCTATCGTTGCGGCCACGGATACGTCGAAAAGGGAAAGAAAGGGTGCGTACAGGAGCCCTTAGAGACAGAAAGAAAAAGATAGGGACGTATTCAGCAAAGCCCATGAAGCAGACGACACAGGCGGAGAATACTAGCGTTCAAGCGCTGAGAACGCAAGCAGACGAGAACGTTAACTTGCTTGAGTTGCGGGCTGTGACGTAGAAGACGAAGAGGTTAGGTACACACAGCAGTCGTGAGACTTATACGAAGCAGACTGCTGCTCAGAAGAAGACAATTAGTGGGTGAGGGAGCTGTGGTCAACGGAAGAAGGCAAAAGAGGAAAGCGGAGAGTAGAAGAGTTTAGGCGCCAAGAACACGAGTAATTGAGAACGCTCACATTAAGCCAATTGGTACATACCGTACAGTTTAGATGGAGAGACAAAGAGCGGAAGACACATCTTAGACTATACATGGAACACGGATGACACCGCTGAGAACAAAAGAAAAGGGGTGGTGGGGGGGGGGAAGTTGCGTAATGGAACCAAATGTTGAGATCAGGACCTTACTACCGAGAAATCGAGAAAGCTAATTTGATTTGTATGTATGTATGTATGTATGTATGTATGTATGTATGTATGTATGTATGTATGTATGTATGTATGTATGTATGTATGTATGTATGTATGTATGTATGTATGTATGTATGTATGTATGTATGTATGTATGTATGTATGTATGTATGTATGTATGTATGTATGTATGTATGTATGTATGTATGTATGTATGTATGTATGTATGTATGTATGTATGAAGAACTTTACTGGGTCCTGAAGGTCTACCTTAGGTTGACGCGGGCCGCTCCCACGTTGGGACTGTCAGGCCGAGCCCTTCAGCCACATCGCGGGCCTTCTGGACTACCCGTAATTGGTCAGAGAGTGATTCGCTCTGCAGCATTTGCCGCCACCATTCTTGTTCTTTGTCACAGTCTGTGAAGACCGCGGGGCACTGCCAAAGCATGCGGTCAAGAGTAATGATGCCATTGCACTTAATACAGTTGGTTTGAGTTTCCCTCTCCGGATTGATCCTGTTATTAAAATCTGGACTTGGGTATGTCCTTGTCTGTAGCAAACGTAATGTGACCGCTTCGGCTCTGCAAAGCTTACCGTGTGGCAATGGGTATTCCCTTCTGCTTAAATAATAATGATACGTGATTGCGTTACATGTTAATAATCGATCCCCGTGTTCCCCGGGTGAAGTGTAAGTTGCTCGGTCTTGAAGAGCATGGCTAGAAAGTCCTCGTGCTGCTTCATTTGCCACCTCATTGAGGTTTTTCCGAGCTCCATCCACCACCCCCGATGTACAGAAAACCAGCGGATTTCAATACTCTCACTGTTGACCTTCTCGAGTAATTTTGTTGCTATCCGTGTCACATATCCGTTGGTATGGCTGTTCCAGAGTCGCTGTAAATATGTGTCCACCGATTAGGCCGGATGGCTAAGGCGATTGCTACTTGTTCTGCTACTGTTGAGTCCTTGGTATAGACGGTGATGGCATCCCGTATGTTACCTTGAGCTGGGCTAAGGATCACGCCGAAAGAAAACGCAAAGACATCGCCGGAGTCTTCTGACGGAGCAGTGAAGCGCAGGAGATGCCCCGCGGCCCTATATGAAGCAGACGGCACGACCGAAGACAACAGAGCGGGATGGCGGGAAGAGAGCGAAATGCGAGGCTAGCGGAGGGCAGCCACGGATTCAGGGCCCAGGGACGGAGAAATCGAGAAGAGAAGCCGACGCGCTAAGAAAGATGGAATAGAGTTCTGAGAGATGGGGGACCGAAAAGGGGTCCGCCACTCGGCCTCGAACCGCGCGCGTTGCCGCCTTCGGCTCGGAATAGAGGGAAAGGGAGGGGACGACGCCGGTGGAAGAGAGGCGGAAATCAATACCGGCTCGTCAGTCTAGCGAGAGGCGCTCGGCGCCACCATGTTGCGTCGGTGTGGTGTCCCCATCGATTCCCCTTTTCCCGTTTCGCTTTCCCCGCGCGTCCCGTCCTTTCTCTTCTCTTCTTTCGCCACCCTTTCCCACTGCACCTTTTATTCCCTGTCTTTTTCCCTTTCGCCGCGGTTGTTTTCAGCTCGGCGCACTCCTCCTCCCCGCCTTTGTTCAATCCCTCCTCCCCAGCCATTTTCGGCCGCGTCCCAGAGTTACCCGCGCGCACCGTTTGCAGCTGCGTGGTGTCCGCGAAATGCGCCCCCGACCGCGGGTAGCTGCTTGTTTCGTTGCGGTGAGGGGATTTGTTTGAAGCTACCTGCGGAGCCGGAGACGCGTTCTGTGTATACAGTGGCGTTCAATATGACGTGCAACACGATTTGAGTCTCTACCACGCCATACACCCTGATATGTATTCCCATGAATGCCCACACTGCGATCAAAGCGCAACGCTTTACCACGTGAAAGTGGCTTGCGCAAGCGTACCACAGCTCGCCCCCATAACAAATGGGAGGCAATGGGAGGCAGTGCTGTCCAGCTCAGACTCGACGGACCAGCTCAACCTAGTCAGCCGAGCGAGAAGGACAGCCAAGGCTGCTGGACTCCTGGACTGAGGGGACCACTGCACAGTTGAAGAGCTACCTACGCTCGTGTGCTCTTTTCTGTAAAATTTGCTCCCTCTCTCTCTCGCGTAGACGTTCCCGACAGAACCGACATAACGCGCCGACATAACGAGAAAGTGGCAGTTTCGCTCGAAGGGCGAAGCATTCAGAATGATAGCAAGGTTTAGCATTGCACTTCACTCTTTTTGTTTGTGGCTTCTACTCTGAGATTCTGCCACAGGAATGTTTGCTCCTGAGTCTAAAAATTTCTTATAATCTCCAACGGAATGCCCGGTTAAATGTGTAAGTTTTCTTTTTTCTTGTGTGGGCTCTTCAATTAATGATTACTTATTCTTCCTGCTACTATTACGGCTTTCATTCTAACATGCAATTTCACCATTCAACAGCACCTACTCTATCGCATTCCTGAAAGCTTTTTACGCTAGTTACCTTGGGGGATCCACCTAGTTCTTGACCAACCTCCCGATTGGGTATGATTCACTACTTGGATGAGCAACAAAAGTAACAATAGCGACGACGACGAATGATGACGACGAGTTCTAGAACGGTGGCTCAAACTTATACGCAGGTGGGACGCATTGGCCCGACGCATAACGCAAGGCATCTACTGCTGGGTACAAGGAACAGTGCCCAATTCGTTACGAATTGTCGCTTGTACACGGAGCATTTTTTAGGGTATTATATTCTGCCTGCTGAGGCAAGCGTCTGTGGCCTGTTGCAACTCGGGGTAGTGTTTAGGCCAGGAATACGTCAGGAACAGGGATGAGTACGTCTGGGAAAGGAGTGAAATGTAAAGGGTTTATTTTACACTATTTACACTGGCTCCAGATATAAAACCCCACTCCACCTAGGACGATGAGCAAAACGAGAACAAGGTGAAAGCAGGAGCCAACGTTTCGACAAGGGGACTTGGCTTCTCGCCTGCCCCGTGTACTCTATCTAGGAGCAATTTAAATGTCTAAGCTCACTACAAGTCTGAGGCCACATCGGGATACGTCAGGACAAACTCCCTGCACCAAACATATCAGCTTTTAACGCAGTCGTCCTACCCAGGTGACCAGGCCAGGGAATCCGATGACTGCCTCGGCCAATCATAAACGTCGAATGGTTCGCAAAGCCCCCCCCCCCCCCCCCCCCTATGATGTCGCACCGCTCCACCGGACTCCGCTTCCAATGTTCCGCAATCGGCGCCGCATACGAAGCAACCACGTGGCAACTTGGGAAACTGAAGTCGACGCAGTTGCCGTGCAAGTCCTCGACGTTGGCCCCCAGCATCCACCAGCGGGCTCTCCGTGAAGGTCAGGTTGTCAGGGTGAGGAGACTGGTATTCGCCTTAATTACCACCTCCACGGAGGGCGGCGGTTGTTGTCGCCTCGTAGTGAGCTCCTCCTTTTGCGCGTCACAGTCTATGTGGAGCCGCCTCGCCGTTTGGGCGAGTGCTGATGAAGCGGCTGCCTTTTGGAAAGCGCCTAAGGAATGTCCGTTACCGTTTCGAGACGTAACATACCTAATGATTGGAATGCTTGTGCTTGGAGGTCCTTAGTTCGAATCCAGCAGCTGGATAATATTATATCTTCACACACACACACACACACACACACACACACACACACACACACACACACACACACACACACACACACACACACACACACACACACACACACGCACACAAACGCACGCACGCACACACACACACCAACACACAAACACACACACACGCGCGCACGCACGCACACACACGCACACGCGCACACACATACACACACGCGCGCGCGCACGCACACACACACACACACACACACACACACACACACACACACACACACACACACACGCACACACACACATTACGCTCCTGCTAGTTTTCGCAGGAGCGTAGTCTCCATTGTAAAGCTTAACCGACCACCCCTTCTTTACTGTTTGTTTAAGGACCTAACGAAGTCGGGGGCACTTTCGCAGGACTATTAACTCTCATGGCGCACCATAAAGTGTGGCGGACAAAGGTTTCCCCGTTTGACATGCCCGGCAGCTTGGACAGCGAGTGAGGCGTACAACCTCGCGAGAAGGAGAGTGGGGAGGGTGATGACAAAGCAGATAGAGGGAGCGGAGAAAAGCTTACAGACCTTTTCGGCCGCGACCATGTGCCCAGCGCACACGCGGAAACAGCTTGCCCCCGCTGAGCACTCAGTCGTGGCCGGCCATTGATTAATCGAAGCCCTTGCACCTCGAATCGATACGTCGGCATCGCGCTGTTCGCAAGCGCTGCTGCTTGGCCGGGCGCTCTCGGCGGCCGACGTCTCCGGGAGTATTGAGGCGTTCGGCTTAAACGAGAGGGGCTGCGCACGGCGGGCCGAAGGGATCGTACATTCTAATTCGACGACTGCGGTGCCGCTTACGAGAGAAAGCTCTCCCCCCCCCCCACCCCCCCCGTCGTACGCGGAAACTGGCGACAGTGTATGTCGACTCTGTGCGGTTGAGTGCGAGCTAATGCTTATAGAGTCTCTCTGTGCGGGGCTTCGAACGTCTAGCTTGTTTGGGGGATGGAGCCCGCAGGTCTCGATTGAGCCATCGGCGCGCCTCTGGAGGACAGCGTAAGCTGCTTCGATCGTTTGTGTATGTATATACGACTGCTGGTATGCTGACTGCGTTTTCGTTGGCATTCGTCGTTGAGGCTGGCCCCGCCGTCATAGTCATCATCGTCGTTATCTGTCTTTTTTTGGGTCTAGCACCTCCGCCACTATATCAATCAATCAATCAATCAATCAATCAATCAATCAATCAATCAATCAATCAATCAATCAATCAATCAATCAATCAATCAATCAATCAATCAATCAATCAATCAATCAATCAATCAATCAATCAATCTTACTTTATTAAAATAGCGATCATATGGACACCAGAGTCGCGTTGGCGCCGTCGCCGTTGCCACTGCCGTCGTTATGCTGTCCGGATATCGACGGTACATGCACCACTGCCTCGTGGAGGCTTACAGGGTCTCTGAAAAAAAGAAAGTGCAGCGAGTTTGGCTGCAAAAACACCAAAGTGAAGTGGACGCACCGCCGACGCTTCGTTCAATCGGCTCGGTTGGCGAAGCCAGGACGGCGTTCTGTCTTCCGCTGTTGGCGTGAGCGTTGTGCGCAAGCGTACTATGAGCATGCTAGCGTTCCTGCTCAGCTTCTTTGTGTATGACCTTTCACTGTTTACAAACACAGACCCCGGACTGCTTCCGGTTTTGCCCACTGGCGTAGCCAACTAAATGTAGCGAGCAAGACAGCCAATGGAGGCCATATCGAGTAGCAGCTGTCCTTTAAAACAGAAGCCCGTAGAGTTTTAACACGTTTGCTTTGTACAAAACAACATTTGTACAAGTCAAGGTTTGCATAAGTTATATGGAAAAGTTTAGTCGTTAGTCTTGAGGCGTATCTTTTTGCGGAGAATGTAAAAAAAAAAAATGGCTGTGGCTTAGGTAAGGTTAAGCCCAGGATGCGAAGCATACTAGCCTTTATTTTAGTTGTTGAAGCACTGTTTAGCCTGGTGAACTGCTGTTGCTTGGCTATATTTGGTTCGGCTAGACGAAGAAACAACTCTTGCATTACTGCTTCGCCTTCAAGAGTGGAACGCGATAGCGTTCCCGTCGACCCGCCAAGGGGTGTAAGACAATGGGCTACAGGGCAGCGACTACGCGCCCCGCATTGGACGCGCTGAGCGTCGAGCAAAGCAGCGTTCGGCGCGGCAACGAAATGTGCGCCTGAGCAAGAGACGCACGCCTTAGAAACAGCTCGTTTCTAAGGCAACACCGCATTCACTAGAGGCGCTTTTGTACCGCTTTGAAGCATCGTACTCGTGGCTCAGTGGTAGCGTCTCCGTCCCACACTCCGGAGACCCTGGTTCGATTCCCACCCAGCCCGCCTTGCAAGAGTTGAGCCAAAGCCACTTCTCCTCTGTCGTGACGTCACGGTGTCACGTGGTTTCATGGTCACCGCCGCGCCTGAGGAGCTGGGTTGAGCTCTCGTAATATGCTTCGCATAAAATACTTTCCGCACATTGCATCAACTTAAAAACACAATCTGTATTCTGGCACCGTAGACAGATAAGGCCCGTGACCGGAAGCTTCTCAGGACCGCACGCTCGCTGCTGTCATCGCACGCGTGAAACTGTCTATACGCACTGGTCCGTGAGGGAACTGACAGTGAACGGCGAGATATGAAGTTACCTAATATTTCACAGGGTTGTGACTAATGCGGACGCATTCCTGTCGGTACCATATAGTGCACCATCGTATAGCGCGACGCCTTCAACGTCACTGGCGGTCCTCCTCACAACGCCAGCGTTGTAAGACGCCTGGTAGCTGCCAGGGTGCTGTTACTTCTGCAGCAGTAGCCTTGCATGCTGCGCGACATCAACGTTACAGCACCCGTGTATATTCAGAACGCAGTTCGAGAAGTTCGAGCGCAACGCTAAAACTTGCTATCGCTGTCTATGCCTATAGCCATTCGGGCGAATCTGCCCGTATTTTTTCAGGTAAACACAATAAACTTTAAATAATTTTACTGAAGACGAAACAAAAAGCTAATTGAAGAGCTTTCAGAGAGGGCTCACGAAATTAATACGAACAGCAATGAAAATAGCGGCCAAGAGCAGAATATTCATTGTTATTATCCTAGTACAAACTACACAGGTGCATCGGATTATCCCAACTTCAATGTTCGATTTCAATGAGGCGCGAGTGCTGTTTTCGATATACAACGCTTACTTCTCAAGTTAATCACTAGCATTTTGGAGTTGGCTAACAGTTGGGTCCGTACTTTGGTTTTGTGGAAGATTATTGTCGTCATTAGCACCAGCATCATCACAATTATCAGCACCAATCTCCCATGGGGGCCCATTACACGCCCAACGAAAGATCGAGAACACATCTCCGAGCAATCCCCAATTGTCCCCGGTCGTCTTTGTCGGATGACTCCTCGCCTGTGCGAAGTGTATCTGGAGGATCGAGTTCTGAGCGACGACTTGTACTCGGATTACGGACTATAATAGTGCCGTCTATATACTTCCCCCTATAGTGCCGCCCATACTTCCCGTGTTATTAAGATGCTTTTGTAACCCTTTATGGACGAATGTTGCCTACATGCAACATACTAAATTGTTCTTTCTTGCTGAGTTTCGTTTTTTGAGTACGAAATTTGCGGCTAAATGTCTTCGGCTGACAGCACATCATGTGTGGCGAACGTCATCTGTTTCATTAGAGCACGAGCAGAAAAGAAACAGCGCACAACTATAGCTTCCTCTTGATAGCGTGGTCAGCGAACAAGGATAATTCGCTATGAGATACGTTTTGTGCATGTGTGACCTGTTTGGCATGCCGTATATATATATATATATATATATATATATATATATATATATATATATATACATATATATATATATATATATATATATATATATATATATATATATATATATATATATACATATATATATATATATATATATATATATGTGTGTGTGTGTGTGTGTGTGTGTGTGTGTGTAGACAAATCTGGAGGGGTCTGTCGCGTGGCGGCACAGCTAGCATATATGCTACCGCTGGCGAATGCGATAGTAAATGGCGTGATACATGCAGGACATCATATATATATATATATATATATATATATATATATATATATATATATATATATATATATATATAATGTCCTGCATATGCTAGCTGTGCCGCCACGCGACAGACCCCTCCAGACTTGTCTTCGACAGGCAGTGACAGCGCCGGCAGACAGCTTTTATGGCTCCTCAGTACCTTCTATTCTTTAGGCTCCACACCTGCCAACTTTCCGAAACGCCCGAGCTAGTCAAGTTTACTGATTCGGGCTCGTTTTGCGGTTTTTGTAAAGTTTGCATCAACTTTACGAAAAAAATTAGTTTTCGCGGTATAGGTCTGCGCGTCGTTATACGAACATTCCGTTTGGAAGACTTCTGGTGGTGAAACGATGCCAGACTTGCTTCGAGCGAGTTTATATCGTCAAGTTCCTGAAGCAAACCAAATCGCAGATCGACGCTGAAAAGGAAAATCCCTTTCCGGGTCAATAATGTGCCATTTTTCAGTGTTTGTTGCTTCAAGCTTATATAATATAATATGTGGGGTTTTACGTGCCAAAACCACTTTCTGATTATGAGGCACGCCGTAGTGGGGGACTCCGGAAATTTTGACCACCTGGGGTTCCTTAACGTGCACCTAAATCTAAGTACACGGGTGTTTTCGCATTTCGCCCTCATCAAAATGCGGCCGCCGTGGCCGGGATTCGATCCCGCGACCTCGTGCTCAGCAGCCTAACACCATAGCCACTGAGCAACCACGGCGGGTTGCTTCAAGCTTGCTGCTACGGTGTTACTTTGCAGTGTGTAAAGGTAAACCTTCATTATTAAAGTGCGTATATGTACCTCACTAGAAGTCGTTGCTCAGGGCAAGCTGCACTGAACAATGAAAACTTCTCTGTTTCCATCCGTGCTGTCAGAGATTGTTTGTCTCGCGAGTGATGACTGCAGTCACATGAAGCGTACTCCGAGTCCACGGGTGCTTGAAACTATGGAACGTAAAAAAAAAAAATTAAATTATGGGGTTTTACGTGCCAAAACCACTTTATGATTATGAGGCACGCCGTAGTGGGGGACTCCGGAAATTTCGACCACCTGGGGTTCTTTAACGTGCACCTAAATCTAAGTACACGGGTGTTTTCGCATTTCGCCCCCACCGAAATGTGGCCGCCGTGGCCGGGATTCGATCCCACGACCTCGTGCTCAACAGCCTAACACCATAGCCACTGAGCAACCACGGCTTTTTTTTTTCTTTATTGCCGACTTCAACACGTCAGTTTGCAAAATCAGTCCGCGCGAAGAACACAACACGTATGTTAAAAATACGTCACCCTCACTTGGGGTTACGTGGTGAGATTAAAATTCACGCATGTGTAGCAAAGCTTCCATTCTTGGAAGCCACTCAGGCACTGGGTCTTGTATCTTGTATCCTTCAATAGCTCTGCTAACAGATTCACAAAAATACTGTCTTATGGGCCTGGCATCAATGTCTGCGTGGCTGACCGCCATCCTGGATCGCCAAATACTGTGCAGGCCCAATATCATAATCATGTCAAAAGGAATCCCGTCTTCACTCTCGACGGGCAGAAATCTAATTCCGAAAGCATCAACCGGTAAGTCTTTTTTAATCGTGCGTTGGAGAATGTCCCAAAAGAAAAGAGCTTCCCAACAATCTATGAAAACATGTTCGATAGTTTCCGGCTTCCGGCATATGAAACAATGATTTCCCCAAGGCACAAAGAAACCCTTCGCTTCCAAATACGTCTTGACTTCAAGAGTGTTCGTATGGAGCTTAAAGAAGAAACTTTTAACTCCGCCTGGTACAGTCATTCTTTTCACACGTTTTAGAACTGACTGCCATGGACCTGCACAGTACAACGACCTGTACAACGGTACCGGAAGAAAGACCTCACACAGGTCCTTATAAAGTTTCTTTCGCGACACCACTGACAAATATTCAAACGAAAATCGCACTTGCAAGACGCGACATGCCATGTACACCTCTTTAAGGAAGCCAAAAATGCTCCCTTGCATACTCTCCGAACTAACAACCAAATTTGGCAAAACCCTGCCCAACCTAACCTGACACACAGTTCGCAAAAAGGGGTCATTCGTGTCACGAAAAAACATAAATTGGTTAACCAACTGGCGCAGATATAGATGGGCCAAACCTAGTCCTCCAGAGCGGACGCGGTGAAACAGATTGGTGCGTCGTGTCCGCTCCCAAGTGCTTCCCCACACAAAAACCGCAAATACACGGTGCAGCTTCTGCACATTGACGCGAGAACAATGAATTGCTTGCAAGACATACCACAGCTTGGTTACAAAAAAAAGGTTACAAATTGTGGCACGCGCGAAAATAGACCAGCTGAAGCCTTTGAGCCTGTCGGCCTTCTCACGCATTTCAGCAACTTGGCATTTCCAATATGGCTCACTGTCGCGATAATTCTCCAGCGGCACTCCTAAATATTTTACTGGGGTTGCTGTCCAAGTCATGTTTGCGAAATTCGTTGGGGTTAAGGGCCAGTCGCCGTGCCAGAACCCCAAACACTTAGCCCAGTTCACAGCACTCCCGCTCACAGAACAAAAGTCTTTCACAATTTGAACCACAACACGAACGCTTTCGTAGTCAGCACAGAATACGGCAATGTCATCAGCATACGCGAGAATGCGGACCTCCGCCGCATGCAAACGAAAACCATGAACGCTGTTGCTTTCAATAACGCTCAAACAAAAAGGTTCAATATACAAACAAAAAAGCAATGGTGACAGGGGGCAACCCTGACGCACAGAGCGTTGCACTTGGATGCGCGCTCCCACCCCCTTATTTACTAACAACCGCGTCGTGCATCCTCTGTACGCCATGGTTACGCCTTGGCAGATGACTGATCCAACATTAACGTGCTCTAAAACAGAGAACAAGAGGTCATGCGGCACCCTGTCGAAGGCTTTCTCTAAATCGAGCTGGAGCATTGCGATGCTTTCATGCAAAGCATCGCAACACTCGAGCACGGACCGGGCTGTGTGTATGTTGGTATATATGGTGCGACCTTTGATACCACAGGTCTGATGTGGTCCCACTAATTCTTGCATCACGGCTTGGAGTCTTTTAGCCAGAATTTTCATGAAGATCTTGTAGTCTACATTAGTCAGGGATATGGGTCGGTAAGCGGTAACCTGTCGCAGTCTAGCTTCGTCTTCGCTTTTTGGTATTAAAATTGTATGGGATGTTAAAAATGAAGGAGGAAGCATATCCTTGTCATAAGCCTCATTAAACAGTGTAGCCAAAACCGGTGCTAAATCATCTTTGAATGCCTTATAAAGCGGTGCTACTAGCCCGTCTGGTCCTGGGGACTTTCCCGGGTTGAGGTCTTCTATGGCTTTCCGCACTTCTTCTGTTGAAATGGGCAGTTCTAGCCGCTCTTTCGTATCATCACTAAGCCGCGGCATTAAAGAGAGGAAACGGGTCTTGAAGTCTTCGGTTCTTACTTTGGTGTAACCAAAGAGCCCACTGTAGTATTCATAAAAGGCCCTTTCTATATTTCCTTTGTCTACGTAGATTACACCGTTCCACTCTATTTTTGGTATGTCATTCTTGCGGGCGTGCCTTTTTTCCAAGCCGAGAGCACGTTTTGTGGGCATTTCGCCCGCTATCAGCCGCTGTGCCCTCGCCCTCACGATCGCTCCTCGATATCGCTCCGTATCTATTGCCTCTAGTTTCTGCTTGACGGTGCGCATTTCTTCGGTGCAAGTGCCTGGCTGCTTTCCTTCTTGCATTATCAAAAACTTTAGGTCATCTCTCAGCGTGTTTTCCTGCAGCCTTTGCTTTTGCTTTATAGCGCACGATCGTTCAATTGCCATCATTTTCATTGCCTGCTTAAATCTTTCCAACTTCGCTCCCAGAAGTTCGTTGTCCGCCATTGGCAGTTCGTGTATCGCCGACGTAACGCGATCCACGAAGATATCATCGTTTAGAAGCTTCTCATTAAGTTTCCAGTTTTCCCACACAAATTTGCTTTTCGTTCCTTTTCTTTTACCTACATGGAAGACAACAAGACAATGGTCACTGAACGGCACTGGTTGTACGCTGTATTCGCCGCAGTACGGTATCAGTTCAACAGATACGTACGCCCGATCCAGACGCGCGTGACTCGTTCCTTGGTAATGGGTAAACCGAACGCCAGAACCACATCCGAGACAATCACCAACATCCTCTAGATGACAGCGATCAATTATGTCACTTAAACAGGCTGTACTCGCATCTCGGTAGGGCGTCGCACTGGTTTTGTCGCGTGCCATGCTTACGCAGTTGAAATCGCCAAGTAAGACAAGCAGACGGTCTGTGTCACTATGGTTGCCGACTGTCTCAAAAAGGTTTCGCCTCTCTTCCGTGTTAGTGTGTGCGTAAATACAGATAATACGCAATTCCACACCAGCAAGTGTGATGTCACAGACAATCCATCGACCGAAAGCGCAAGTCTCAACTCTTTCCACAATCGCTCCCAGAGACTGGCGAATCAACAGCATGCAACCTGCCGAGGTACCCACGGCATGAGACACGCAAACATCATACCGACTACTGAACGAGAGCACCATTCTGTCGGTCTGGTCTTGACTCTCGATTTTGGTCTCTTGTATCGCTACAATATCCAATTCCTGCTCAGTCACGAGTCTCAGCAGCTGATTTTGCCTCCTCCTGGATGAAAGACCCCTGACATTAAGCGTGGCTACTACGAGGTGTCTTTCAAATGCCGCCATCGTTAAGCAAGACCAGGCCGCCAGTACGGCGCTTACCTTCATGCGCACAACGCCGCGCCGTGTAGTGCCGTCCCTCCATTATTAGGTCTTCGGGTTGTCGTCGCGAGGAAGCGACGACGATCGTTGCCCGCTGGTGACACGCTGCTTTTTCCCTTCACCTACGCCCCACTGGCGGTCTAGGAGACGCAGTCGTTGCTCCTGGCTCATTGCACTGACATCGTCGTGGCGTCGTTTCGCAGCCGCAGGGTCAGACTCCATGGGTTCCTCGTTGCTTTTTTCAGAAGGGCGTGGAATATCTTGCGGTGAATTGGTATCCATGCTCGTGGTTGCCGACTTGGAGGTGCTGGGCGCTGACTCACGAGTCCCTGGCATGGCGCCTTCCTTTTCATCGCTCAGCGCTGCGGCCGTTGGGCTCTCGACCACTGGGTTGGAGGCAGCTTGCTCAGCTTCATCCTCGTCCATGTGCAGCTCACTATTATCGCCGAATGTTCCTCGAGTCGCGGCGCGGGCGTATGACTTCGTGCATTCAGCCTCTTCATGCCCGAAGGCGTGGCACTCGCTGCACTTGGGCACCTTGCAGTCCCGCCTAATGTGGCCTGTGTTGCGGCAGCGGAGACATATCGGCGCACGCCCGGGCACGACGACTAATACTGTACCGTTCCCGATACGCAGCTGATGGGGTATGCGCTCGAGGCTTGCACCTTCTCTGAGCAACCACGGCGGGTGTATGGAACGTAGGCGTACTTGGAAGTGGAGAAGAAAGAAGAACACCGCCTTCGCACTGCGCGCAAAAAAAAAGAACACTGAAAATTGTTTTGAAAAGTACAGGCTATATAATGAGTTCGCAGTCGAATCTCGTCATAACGAAGCGGGATGAACAAAGATAATCGATTGAATGAAGTAAGTGAAATACAAGTGAAGTACATAAACAACCTGTTTCAAGCCGAAGTGACAGAATGTAAGTACTTAGGACTTTGGATAATAGGGCACCTTAGGTGTAATATATAGATTGATGACGTAACAGCTAGCACATAGAGTAAGGTATTCTTCTTTCGTAGAGTACTTAAACTATCTTCTGCAACAGTTCATCTCCTCGCATATAAATGTGTTATTTTACCCCTATTAAAATAGGTAGATGTTGTCTGAGGCCCATTCACCAAAACTAATATTGAAAGCCTGGAAATAAATAAACGAAATGCAAAAGAGCTGTTCGCTTTATTTACAATCGTTATGACCGCTAATCAGTAAGGGACCCAATACACAGGGCAAACTTACACGCCTTGTCTAAAGGATATCGTTCCTCACATCTAAAGTTCGTATACCAGGCACAAAAGATCATTTTAGGGTAGATATGTCTTCTCTTATACCTCTTTCTTCCCAAGTTACAATACAAGAAAGCGGGCCTACTGAACATTAACGTGTTACCCATCTCGTAATAATTCCTTTAAATACTATTTCTTTTTCAAAGAGCTGTAAGGGATTGGAATTCGCTAACAAACCCGTAAGTACAACAACCTTCTTTTTCTCTGTACATGCCGAGTTCACAGATATGACTTACGCCTACACTCCTTTGTTGTCATATTATCCATTGGATCAATTGTTATGGATTTGTAATGTCGAGTTGCATATTAAAACACGCTGGTGGGCTAGTTGATTTGAATCCATGATAGAGTGTGTAAGCGCAATTGAACCACGATGTAGAAAGTAGCTGTGTATCTGTTTTCTTTCAATGTTCCCGTTCAGTCACGCTTACACACTATCATGCAGTTGCATATATCATATAATGTCAGATTGTGTTCATTATGTTCATGTTTACCTAATACATTCAGCCTACAAAAGTTGTATATCATTCTTGTTGTACTTCTTGCAAAAATGGGAAATGCCTGCGTTAGTTGAATGTTTTCTCTACGCAATAAAATAAATAAATAAATAAATAAATAAATAAATAAATAAATAAATAAATAAATAAATAAATAATGTTTCATCAAGCCCAACATCTATCTTGATCTCTCTCTCCATCACATACCTGCAAATGTTTGCATTTTTGCACATCGCATAAATCTTTCTCTGATCTTCCTTCTTTACTTACCCGCACACGCGCTTAGAAATGAATATTCGGAAGTTGAGAATATCGAATCTTCGAACCGAATATCGAATTTCAATGGGCACCAGTATTAGTTTCTTATTCAAAAACGACAATCCGCTATGAGCAGCATTTTTTTTTTCGGTATTCGTGGGATATCGACATATTCCTTTCGGAATACCCCTTGACTAGAGTGACAGGTAAATTAAATGTTGCGTGTGCTCCAGCATGGGGCAAACTGCAACATCACTTCAGTCTGACGGGATTCACACTGACGTGTGTTATTGCATACTCAATTCCCCACCTGCTCGCCCAACGGCGTCTCGCGTGCTTCTCAGGAAACCTTCAGTTAACCAAAGCGCATCGTCACGGTTTCGTCATTTTTGCCTTTTTGTCTTTCTTTGTTTTTCTTTGCAGGCCGGACTGCATTTTAAATAGATAAAATCACGCTGCTGGAGGCTGGCTGTCGGGACCGGATTTTAACTAACGAGGTTTTCCGTAGTCGTTTCCTTGTCTTGCACTGCAAGCACGCGAACACGCGAAGCCGTCCTATTGCCTAGACGAGAGACCCAGATGGGGGTTTTCTTCGTGCCAGTATGAATAACGCTTTTTTACTTGTTGCTATATAGGCTCCAACGCGAGAATGTATGCCAACACGGATTTCTAGGATATCGATCTTGCGAAATATTGAGACCTTGTGCATTAATCAAAACGCACCGCCGCCAGCGCAGAACTTTTCACACTGCCAATACGTCTTACTGTTTCGTTTGTTTAGTGCTCCACGATTCTGAAGGCAGGTTTCTTTTTGCCTAGAGCAAGCTGAAAAACAACTCGCAAAAGTTGGGCGTTCTGCATAATGATAAAGCGCGCTTTGAAAGTGCTGTTCATCGTAAGATGCCTGTTGTGTTCCGGTCGAATGCGACTGGACTGGCCTGAAATACAAGATTATAAATAATTTTTCAATGAAAGAATGAATGAATCAACGAATGAATCAGTATATCAACAAACAGAACGCACTCGAATGAATTGGCAATAGGACTTTGAAAGGCCTTTTGACACGGAATGTACAAATCAGTCTATCAACGAAAAACTCAACCAAGATGAAGAAATAAAAAAAATAATTTGCCGGTACAGAAGGTCTCCGAAAGAGTTTGTGAACGAGTTGATTAAATAAAGAGTAACTGAATTGGGCAATCAACCAAGAAAATGTAGTCGACCGGACGTTTCAAAACGCCTTACATAGTCTTTTATTCAATAAATCAATAACTAAAGTATACTATTTAGGTAATATCTTAATAACAATTACAGTTAGTTATTATGCACGAATAGTTATTGCGTCAGTTAATTATCGAAGAAAAAGCGCTGCACTGCATTTACCTATAACTCTTTGAAATGGCTCTGTCACTGAGTGGATTAGCGATTAATCAGTGAATCAACCAATCCTTCAATCAATCAATCAATCAATCAATCAATCAATCAATCAATCAATCAATCAATCAATCAATCAATCAATCAATCAATCAATCAATCAATACAACATACTCTACCGGACCGGCCAAGATAGGTAGTCCTTGAAAAGGTTTTGGTCAATGAATGAATGAATGAATGAATGAATGAATGAATGAATCGAGCCAAGGCATTTGACTGAACTTGCTTATTTGCCGCGTCAGACAGGAGTTCATTATTCTGCCATATGCTGGCACAACCCTCGCTAGCAGCAGCAGCAGCAGGCGCTCACCATTGCGGCCGCGAAAGAGAACCCGAGTGTAAAATTTCGCGGCCCTGACGTGGCTCACGCGTACATTTTGTCCCCGGAGGCAACGGCGATCCTTCTTTCAACAACGGCGAGGCCGTTCTAAGCCTGAAGAACGTCGCCACACAGAGGACGACTCGCATCGTCGCCTCTCCAGTCCGGCGATAATTCCACGCAGGGGTGCTCCGATTGCAAAGAGCGCAGCGACGCCGAATCTATAGTCACACCACACGGCGGGGGGCCGCGCGCGTGCACAAGGTTACAGTTGCAGGCATTGTTCCGGATGCAAAGTACTCAGATTAACTCTGACGACGGGACGAAGCCAGCGCTTGTACGGTGCGTAGCCGCTGTCCGTCGCGGCGCTTGGCGGAGCGTCCTGTAAACGGTGACGCGTGCATGGCGCAACATTGATAGAGAGCAATCACAAATACAACATCTTACGGGTCAAAAATAACGTACAGCGCGAAAGACAAGGACAGCGATAGACGACATACACAGCGCTGACTTCCAACAACATTTTATTGCGTTGCCACATCGTGTGTATGTATACAAGAAGATGCATGCGCAGAAAATGTACGACAGTCACATGGGCTGTTCTAACAGCAAGTCATTGAATCATGAATTACCAACTAGCCCAAGCAACCACCCTAGTTCACTTCATCTTACGGGTATCCGTAATGACAAACTAAGCTACAATTAAATGTCATCGAAAGTGTCACGAGTTATGATTATTTATGCTAAATATCGCTTCAATCAATCAATCAATCAATCAATCAATCAACCAACCAATCAATCAATCAATCAATCAATCAATCAATCAATCAATCAATCAATCAATCAATCAATCAATCAATCAATCAATCAATCAACGAATGAATGAATGAATGAATGAATGAATGAATCGGTCAGTCGGTCGGTCATTGAGTCAAACCTTATTACTAACACATATTCCGTGTGCCTTAGCTAACATTAGCCAAGCTGTTCCACAAAAAAAGAAAGAAAAACAGTGAAAGATACAATTATACGGTACGGTATTCGATCGTCAGAGGTCTGACAACCAAACACCGTAAGGTCTTAAAATCGCATAATGCATCGTGTTGTCTAAACATCTTCTTTTTGCGTGAGACAGCTCGCCTAAAGTCAGCTGGGACACACTATAAACGTGCACATGGTAAAACGTATACATACAGAAGGAGGTGCCATGGCCAAAGTCGGATAGGGGATCTCCTGTGCAACGGATAACAAGAACGCCAAAAAATACATTGCAGTATTTGGGCTTTGCACGAAACTACACATACATTGTAATATTTGTCTAATTTGCGAGAAAATTGAGGGAGAAGAAAAAGACGCACAAAAACAAAGCAGTTTCGCCTTAACGGCGAAGCAATGAATGCGATAGCGACACGTCAGAGAGAGAGAAAGAGAGAGAGAGAAAGCAAGGACAGGAAAGGCACGGAGGTCAACCAGAAAAGCATCCGGTTTGCTACCCTATACTGGGGGTGGGGGAAAGGGGTATAGAAAGA
This sequence comes from Dermacentor albipictus, assembly GCF_038994185.2. Lineage (NCBI taxonomy): Eukaryota > Metazoa > Arthropoda > Arachnida > Ixodida > Ixodidae > Dermacentor > Dermacentor albipictus. The sequence continues at coordinate 24,085,127 of NC_091827.1, read as the reverse complement.
GGAAAAAGGAGTGAGTGAGCTCTGAGTGCATGTGGGCGGGACACTATGCACAGGGACACTATAAACGGTCTCAAAATGTCACGCCAATTGTATAAGGCTCGTAGCTGTAGTGGCAGTAAGAATTGCAGTAAATATAAGCCGACTAAGTAAACCCGCGCACTCTGGCGTGTGTAGACACGTCAACCGAGAAAAACTCGATGACCGCGGGCGGTTAAGAAATACGGGGTCTCGTTGGCGTTGGCGCCTTTGTGTTGACCTCACGTTCCCGTGCTGCGGGCGGCATATACCTCACGCGGCGGGTATACGATGCGTGCGTCCGCTTTGGGTGATTGGACTGCTGCACGGTTTTGTCGACGTCGTCGTTTAGCGTCGGCCTCTCGTTCCCGCAGCTTCTCGTTGTGGACGCCTCCGCGGTGCTGAGTTGCAGCGCGCGCGCGTCGTAAACGCAGCAGCACGTTGTTTCTCTGCGTCTGAACTAACGGAGCGGCCATTGCGCGCATGCGCGATGACCACCCTGCTGACCACCTTGCTGCATTGCCATTAGTGTTTCGCTGGAGAGTCCTCGTTCGGGCGACGAGGGCGGCGATGTGGGCTCGTTGGTCGGTCGTCATTGAAATGCGTCTGTATAGCGCAACAACACATCGACGCAAGTAGAAGAAACGAAGACGAAGACAAGCGAAGACGAAGAGGAAGATAGCGTTTGTCTTTGTGTTCGTTTCTTCTTCTTGCATCTTTGTGTTGTTGCGCAATACAGATACCCCGCCCGGGCGTTCTGACGAAACGCGGGGGGACGTGTTTGAGCCGTGCGAGGGAGGCGGTGCTTCGCTGCGTAAACCATGCGCTGACAGGTATTGGAAAGTTTTAGATTAGGGAGGCGCACGCGTTGGGCCCCAATGGGGGGTATGCACAGACGTCATTAAGGTCGCCATATTGTGGCACAGCGAGTATGGTGAAAGCCTGCGTGTTATCTCAATCCACGTATCTCCAGCAGCACAGTGGAAGTTGTGAATAGGACTACAGTATGGCGTACGTGACGTCACTTGAATACTCCCTATAGAGCTTGGGACCACGGTACTGCGCATGCGTAGACCGGTCTGCGCATGCGCAGTATTGTGCCCTCCGAGCGCTAGCGGGCCCCATCGCCTGCGTCCCCCTAATCTTAAGCTCTCTTATATGTCACTCTCTTATATGTTAGCCACCGTATCTTACCGTGTGGGAAAAGAATGGCGCAAGCATACGGGGCCTGCGAGGTCTGCACAGGCTGAGTAGGCTGCTTTACAATTCGTTCCAGCAAGCAAAGTTGCATAACCTGAGGCATTAGAAAACAGCTTCCTTCTGTGCACCAGTCTTTGCGATTGGAGTATGAACACGCCTAGACATCTTTCGCCACCTAGCGTTAATATTCCGACGCAAAGGGAAATCGTGCAGTTAATGTGAATAATTTTCTTCGGGAAATATTTAATAAAACTAAAAGAATAAGTACTTTTTATCTGTAATTATTGATGACGGCGAAAAAATTGCGTGCAGTGCTCATGAAACGCTCCAAGCGTTTTAACGCAGTGATTATTACGCGGGAAATTCTTAACGATATTGCCACGACAAACTTGGTGACATTCAAGTTGTGCGCCTTTTGCATTGGGCACAGTGCACGCCGTACAGTGATGATGATGTTAATCAACAACAGGCAGCGATCTTCGTGGCACGGGCAGCCAGTTGGACCCGGCTCGCATGCGCCACGCGCACGAGGTGTCACGCGAGAAGAGGAAGACGTTTTTCGAGCCCAGTTTGGGAACGCGACTGCCGCGGATTCCTGCCGGACCGCAGTGACTTTTACTTGTGGGCACAAGTTCGCCTTTAATAAATACCCTTGTTTTATTACCATCGTTACATTTCTGGTGGAGGTGCGGGGTATGAGTCGAAGCCCCACGAACGAAAGTCAGCGTAGCTCCGACAACCCACGAGTCCATCCCGTTGAACTGACACCTGTACACCAGCGGACCAGCCGCCGTCTTCGAGGTGACTCGCCCGAATTCGGCCCTCTTCTCTTCTTGCCAAGAGAAACTCCCACAACGGACGCCGCCACAATGACTACCCAGGTAACACCGGCACAGCTAGTCGTAAGCCAACCTCGCAAGCCGCCAACATTCCATGGTGACTCGCTCGAAGACGTGGAAGATTGGTTGGAACTGTTCGAGAGAGTGGCGAGCTTTAATGAATGGAATGAGAGACAGAAGCTCCGTAACGTCTATTTCGCGTTGGAAGACTTCGCAAAAACGTGGTTTGAAAACCACGAACTCTCTTTGACCTCTTGGGAGGAATTTCGACGACAACTGCTGGCAACGTACGCCAGCACGGATCGTAAAGAAAAGGCTGAAATCGCACTTCAAGCCAGGAATCAGCTCACAAACGAGAACGTGGCGATGTACATCGAGGACATGTCCCGCCTGTTCAAGCGTGCTGATCCCACCATGAGTGAAGATAAGAAGCTGCGCCATCTCATGCGTGGGGTAAAGCAGGAACTCTTCGCAGTTCTCGTCCGCAACCCACCGCGCACGGTTGCCGAGTTCAGGTGTGAAGCAACGACCATCGAAAAGACGCTGGAACAGCGGGCTCGGCAATACAACCGTGAGGCAAGCTGCGCACCTGTCCATGTCTTCCCTGGAGGCCTGCCAAATGACCTGGAAGCCCTGCGGGAGCTTGTCAGGTCAGTGATCAGGGAAGAGCTCAACAAGTTTCAGACACCTCAGGCTCCAGCTGCACTATCTATCGTCGACGTTGTCCGGGACGAACTCAGGAACGTCATACGGGATCCAGAGCGTGAGCCACAGCCGACGCGGCGCATCCCAACGTACGCCGACGTACTCAGGCAACCTGCGGTACACAGTAGTGGAGCAGTTGCGACGACCGTTCCCTACCCGTCGACAGTACAAAGTGCACCTCGTCTACTGGAACCACCGGCTGCCTATCAGCCTTTAGCACGTAGTGCACCTCGCTTTGTGGAACAAAGGCCCCGGAAAAGTGACGTCTGGCGTGACCACGAGCGTAGGCCTCTGTGCTTCCACTGCGGAGAAGCGGGTCACCTGTATAGGTTCTGCCCGTACCGTCAAGTTGGGTTAAGGGGTTTTCCCTTAAGCGCACCATGCCCCCGAAACGGTGAAAGGCCAGCGGAGATCGAACAATACCTGTCGACGCGCCAAAGCCCCGTTACTCTTCGCCAACGTCAACCACGATCACCGTCACCCATGCGCTACCGATCGCCTAGCCCACGCGCGTCTCCAAGATTGCCTAGGCGTCGTTCACCAAGCCCACACCAGGAAAACTGAAGCAAGCGACCTGTGGAGGTGAGGCCGCTGATAACCAAAGTTACGAAGATCCTCCAACGCGATTCCAGTGCGGTGACGAGATAATTCCAGTCTACAGGTGCAGGAACGAAACGATTACGTCAGATTTGCGGTTGATAATAGACGGATGCGAGCTGAATGCCTTAGTCGACACCGGCGCTGATTATTCGGTAGTAAGCTTCAAGATGGCGAAGCGCCTTAAAAAAGTTGTGACGAAGTGGACTGGTCCGCAGATACGGACGGCAGGCGGCCATCTTATTACGCCCCTTGGCCGATGCACCGCAAGACTTACGATAAAAGGCTTCACTTACGTTTCTGACTTTATTGTACTGCCAGAATGTTCGCGGGAACTTATATTGGGAATGGATTTTCTACAAGCTAACGGTGCCATAATTAACCTACGTAGGTCCAGTGTATCTTTCTCGACAAAACAAGCTATACCTGTGGAAGAATCGGAGGAGCGACGTCTCGCTGCACTGCGCGTCGTTGACGATGACGTAACTGTGCCGCCACGCTGCAGTATAATGGTTCTTGTGGAGAATGAAAGATTTTCCGACCGCGAAGGCATAGCCGATGGAAACATCGAGCTCCTTTTCAACAAAGGTATTTGCGTGGCTCGGGGCCTTGTTCAGTTAAGCGATGGCCGTGCAAATGTCGCACTTACAAATTTCGGTAATGAATTCCAACACATCGCACAAGGAACAGCTATTGCCTATTTCCACGAGTTCTGTGAAGCGACCGAATTATGCAGCCTAACTACGTCAACTGCCCTGACAGGAACCTGCAGTGTCGACAGATCCATTACCGTCAACCCGAGACTCCCTGAAGCCCAAAAGAAACAGATATATGCCCTGATAAAGGATTTTTCTGACTGCTTCTCCACGTCCTCGAAGGTACGGCGCACGTCTGTTGCGAAGCACAGAATCATAACAGAGGACGCCACAAGACCGGTATGCCAGCACCCGTATCGAGTGTCACCAAAAGAAAGGGAGATCATCAAGAAGCAAGTAGAGGAGATGCTTTCAGATGACGTTATTCAGCCTTCCAGCAGTCCATGGGCGTCTCCGGTAGTGCTGGTTAAGAAAAAAGATAACACACTTCGATTCTGCGTCGACTACCGTAAGCTGAACAGCGTAACCAAGCGGGATGTGTACCCCCTTCCGCGTATCGACGATACGTTAGATCGGCTCCGATGTGCAAAGTTTTTCTCCTCCCTGGACCTCAAGAGTGGATATTGGCAAATAGAGGTGGATGAACGGGACCGTGAAAAGACAGCATTCGTGACCCCTGATGGCCTCTACGAATTTAAAGCACTTCCATTCGGCCTTTGTTCCGCACCCGCAACGTTCCAGCGAATGATGGACTCTGTGCTTGCAGGATTGAAATGGCAGTCATGCTTAGTGTATTTGGATGATGTGGTCGTATTTTCCACCACATTTGACCAACATCTAGAGCGCCTGCGACTAGTATTAGAAGCTATTCGAGCAGCAGACTTGACAATTAAGCCGGAAAAATGTCAATTCGGCTTCGATGAACTTCGGTTTCTCGGACACGTCATCAGTGCTGAAGGCGTTCGACCAGATCCCGAAAAGACAGCAGCTGTTGCGAGGTTCCCGACACCCACGGACAAAAAGTCAGTGCGACGTTTCTTGGGTTTATGCGCATACTACAGAAGATTTGTGGAAAACTTTTCAAACATCGCTGAGCCCCTTACAATACTGACAAGAGAAGATCAACCTTTCATGTGGAAAAGCGAACAACAAGACGCCTTTGACGAGTTACGGAAACGCCTGCAAGCTTCTCCAATCCTTGCCCATTTTGATGAGACAGCCGACACTGAGGTCCATACCGATGCGAGTAACGTCGGCCTCGGTGCCATACTAGTGCAGTGGAATAACGGCCAGGAGAAAGTAATTGCTTATGCCAGCCGTAAGCTCTCGAAAGCAGAGACAAACTACTCCGCAACCGAGAAAGAGTGCCTTGCAGTCATTTGGGCAATATGTAAATTTCGGCCCTACCTATATGGTAGACCATTCAGAGCAGTCAGCGATCACCATTCGCTTTGCTGGCTGGCGAATCTCAAGGATCCATCCGGACGACTAGCAAGATGGAGCCTTAGGCTTCAAGAGTATGACATTACTGTAGTATACCGATCGGGGAGGAAACACAGCGATGCTGACTGCTTGTCACGCGCACCCGTTGAGACAACTGTGTCAGAAGAAGACGATTTCCCGTTCCTTAGCATTGTTGACACTTCACAAATTGCTCAACAACAACGAGATGACCCGGAATTGCTTCCGCTTATACAGCGCCTGGAGGGACTGGACGTTCAACTGCCGCGTATTTTCTCTAGGGGGCTATCCTCGTTCTGTCTGCGAGGAAGTGTCCTCTACAAGAGAAACTTCGAGAACAGCGAGACAAAGTTTTTACTTGTCGTACCCACATCTATGCGAGAAGAAGTTTTGCATGCATGTCACGATGAGCCGACGTCTGGACACATGGGCGTGAGCCGTACAGTCGCCAGGATTCGTCTGAAATATTACTGGCCCAAGTTATTAGCATCAGTGCAGCACTACGTCAAGACTTGTCGCGAGTGTCAAAGGCGCAAGACTCCATCCGTAAAACCGGCCGGCCTCCTCCAGCCAATAGATCCACCAAACGCCCCATTCCAACAAGTCGGTATAGACCTCCTTGGACCCTTCCCAACATCATCTTTAGGCAAAAAGTGGATAGTTGTGGCCACGGACTATCTGACCCGTTACGCAGAAACTGATTCCCTGTACAATGCAACGGCTGTCGAAGTTGCAAAATTCTTTGTCCACAATATCGTGCTCAGGCATGGCGCTCCCACAGTTGTCATTACCGATCGTGGAACGGCCTTTACTGCGGACCTAATGAAGTGCTTGTTGCAAATGACACATACTGATCACAGGAAAACTACTGCGTACCACCCTCAGACAAACGGTTTAACTGAACGCCTTAACAGAACACTGACCGACATGCTTTCGATGTATGTCGACGTTGAACATAGGCTGTGGGACGAAATTTTGCCATACATCACCTTCGCATATAATACGGCCGTTCAGGAAACAACACGAGTCACCCCGTTTGAACTTGTATTCGGCCGAGCAGTAACCACAACTTTGGATGCTATGTTGCCGTTAGAGGCAGAAACCCATAACTCATCTGACCTAGATGATTTCTTGCAACGAGCCGAGGAGGCACGACAGATGGCAAGGTACCGAATACGCCGCCAACAACGCATCGACTCCAGCCGGTACAACCAGCGCCGTAGTGAAGCTCACTACCAGCCCGGTGACAAGGTGTGGGTATGGACCCCAGTGCGCCGCCGTGGACTGTCTGAAAAGCTTCTGTGCCGATACTTCGGCCCTTACGAAATACTTCGTCGTATAAGCGACATCACTTACGAAGTGAAATCCGCTGGACACGAGAGCCCAAGACGGCGCAACTCCACGGAAGCTGTGCATGTTGTCCGCATGAAACCCTACGAGGAGAGGTCATGAACAACAACAACAACAAAAAAGTGAGAGCCCACAGGAACCCCTACTTCGTCTCACGCATCGGGCCGATGCGGCAAGGAGGGGGATAATGCCACGACAAACTTGGTGACATTCAAGTTGTGCGCCTTTTGCATTGGGCACAGTGCACGCCGTACAGTGATGATGATGTTAATCAACAACAGGCAGCGATCTTCGTGGCACGGGCAGCCAGTTGGACCCGGCTCGCATGCGCCACGCGCACGAGGTGTCACGCGAGAAGAGGAAGACGTTTTTCGAGCCCAGTTTGGGAACGCGACTGCCGCGGATTCCTGCCGGACCGCAGTGACTTTTACTTGTGGGCACAAGTTCGCCTTTAATAAATACCCTTGTTTTATTACCATCGTTACAATATTCTATTCCATTCACTGCGGCATGCGCCCATGGCCTAAAGTCGAGCTGTTGTGCTAAGGGTCCTCTGTTCGAATCCTGCCATCGGATGATTGCATTTATATTCTTTTTATTACAAACAAACGTCACGTGTGTTTCAAACCTCTTTCGTTGGCCCATGCTGGAGCGAGTGCTGCTGAAAATAACTTTCATAGGCCGATCCATGAGGTAGTCCAGAACCGCGTCAGCATAATTTCATAAGTGTTAGGTTTGGACCTTGATATTGTTTCACGCTTCTAATATTTAACAGTCTTAGGAGACTAGATAAAAGGCTTGCGCGGTCAGTGTTATGCTTCATGAAATCTGCTTGTGCGCTGCCATTCCCAAAAATTCTAAGGAATAGTTTTGTCAAGGATGTAAGACCGGGTATGAACAACTTTGGCGGTATAATAAATTGAATTCTGGGGTATTGCATTCCAAAACCCGCCGTTTCTTTTATTTCAGTCGAGGGGGGTCATGTTTCCTTAATTTCCTGTTCTAATCTCGGCACTAGCGAGAGGAAATAGTTTATGGAATGTTCATTATCATTTACCGTTTGACTAACCAGTCTACCATGATAGTCAACAAAAGCTCTTGCAATCTTCTCGCTTTCTCGCATGATTTCACCTTGGCCGCCTTTCCCTCTTATTTCTCTCGCCCCTCCGTTCTTCCTTCTCTCGCTGAGTGCAAGCTTGGCGGGGCGTTTCCCCCTAACCAAAGGTGCTCTGTGGGTGCTCTCATCACTGCACCTCGATACTTTCCTGAACGCCAAGCTAATGTTTGACGTCTTTTATTTGTTTAATAAAGAGGGCAAGCGCAGTACTTTTTGAAGATAGCATGCACTTTAGCCTTCTATAAAGTTCGTTTTTCAGTTATTCCTTTTCTTTTTTGCGCAAGCATGTAAACTCTTTCTACTGCTGCTATTTTTACGTCTGTTTTAACCCATGCTGCTATAAAGATTTTTGATTGGTTGCTCGAAACATTTCATATTTTCTTTTTATTATTGAACTGCAACGAAAAAACTTCACCCTGCTAAAGCTTGTTATTCATCTTCCATTAATCCTAGTTGAATTTGGACTTACTTTGTTGTGTCCCAAATGTAATCATGACTAGACTGTGGTTACTATAACTCCCATATTACACGCTGTAGTCGGATAATAAGTGCACGGAATCTACATGTACATAAATTCGGCCAAGTCAGGCATGGTAATCACCTTGAAAGTGCGTATAATCAGCTTGATTTTTGCCTAACATGTTCTCTACATCTCCTATTTCCTTTTCGGTTGCAAGTGCGTTTAAGAAAGAAGGGCTCCTGCATGGCACATACAATATCTTTCATCTGTCCTCAGGATGATGTACACAAAGTCACCAAGTAGGATAATGCACCTCTCACATTCTAGAAAAGCTTTCATTATTTGAGAAAAAAATCATGTTCTTCAATTTTATTAGGCGCATGCACACAAGAGAAAGAAAATAATGCAGAGAAAGGCAGGGAGGTTAACCAGAGGTAGTTCCGGTTGGCGACCCTGCGCAGGGGGAAGGGTTAAGAGGGATAGAAAGAGAAACAGGGCAAATAACTTGCCCCTGTAGCTCAGAAAAAATGGCTGCGGCTTAGGTAAGGTTAAGCCCAGGATGCGAAGCATACTAGCCTTTATTTTAGTTGTTGAACCACTGTTTAGCCTGGTGAACTGCTGTTGCTTGGCTATATTTGGTTCGGCTAGACGAAGAAACAACTCATGCGTTGCTCTGGTTCGCCTTGGACGCCCCGCATTGGACGCGGTGAGCGTCGAGCAACGCAGCGTTCGGCGCGGCAACGAAATGTGCGCCTGAGCAAGCGACGCACGCCTGAGCCTTAGCAATAGCTCGTTTCAAAGGCAACACCGCATTCACTAGAGGCGCTTTTGTACCGCTTTGAAGCATCGTACTCGTGGCTCAGTGGTAGCGTCTCCGTCTCACACTCCGGAGACCCTGGTTCGATTCCCACCCAGCCCATCTTGCAAGAGTTGAGCCAAAGCCACTTCTCCTCTGTCGTGACGTCACGGTGTCACGTGGTATTCAAGGCGACACCGCCGCGCCTGAGGAGCTGGGTTGAGCTCTCGTAATATGCTTCGCATAAAAACTAAATTACACGCAACTACTCGGCCGTGAGTGAGTGAGTGAAATAACTTTATTAGGTCAAGAGAAGACGCAGGGGAGACCCCGCGCCACCCGGCTAGTCCCACGTAGGGACCGCCAAGCCGAGCTTGACGGCCCGATCGCGGGCACTCTGGACGGCCAGGGTTTGGTCACTGAGTTCGGGGCTGCCCAAGAGCGCAGCCCACCTATCCTCATTAGCAGATGAAATTGTTTCAACGGCTACGATGTCGTTTCCAACGAAAGTAAGGCATCCTGCCAATCTACTTATCGTGTGACACACATATACTCTGTATCTAGCACGAAAACTTCAACTATGCATTTTGTTAGTGTCTGGCATTCTACTTTTGCTGGACCACACCAACCTTGTGGAATTAACAGCAGAACAATATTTACAAAACCTTCCCACAGCGAGAAGTATTCTGGAACATTGCGACGTATTGCAGGACCAAGCAGCCACGTTACAAATTGACTTCGTGAAGGCATTTTATAAAGTAGTGCATGAGCTGCTGTTTTTGCTTTTAGATCCCGTGAATGTTGTAAAAATAATATTGAAAGGCGTCAAAGTGGTGTGTATTGATTGCACAACGAGATTATACATAAATAAGAAGCTCAGTTCGATCATACCTGTCAAATCTACAATAAAACATGGGATGTGCTGCCTCGTCTCTTCTATTTGCGCTGTACCTATTGCAATTTTGTTTAAAGTTATTGGGGAATCCCATGCATTAGAGGATATACGTCCTCGGAAGAGTATAAGCTTGGGCAGGTTGGTAATACATAGTTACACTAGAAGCGTAGCGTGGGAAGTACGATTGACAAAGACTAGACAGGACAAGAGCTAGACTGGGGTCCTTCGGCATACGTCCTTCGGCACAGAGACCAGAGTCATTGCATATGCTGACGATCCTGCAGTATTTTGCAGGGACGCGCAAAGCGTACAAGTTGTAGTCAAATAAGTGGTTGATTTCTGTAGTGCAACAGGAAGTGACGTCAACCGGAGCAGGACAGATACTCCTGAAGGAAGGAAGGAAGGAAGGAAGGAAAAAGTGGAGAAGGAAAGGTAGGGAGGTTAACCAGTTTAGCTTAACCGGTTTGCTACCCTACACATGGGAGAGGGATCGGGGAGATTAAAGATGGGGAAGGGAGAGAGGGAGAGAGAGCACATAGCACAGCACACACACATCGTCCGTTGGAGTCCATCAATCTGGCATGGTACGTGACATCACTCTCACAGCCGCTTGTCCAATCCCGTCTCTTTCAAAACCCGAAGTATTCCCTTTGTCGCCTTCACCTGCGCTGCCTTCGGTTGGCGGCATGTGAAAACTGTGTCGAGGGACAATGGTCTACTGTCAAGGTTCGCTAGAACAGATGCCAGGGACTGTCGTTGAACATTATATTCAGGACAGTCGCACATAATATGTTCCAGCGTCTCCTCACAAAGACAGGCATTACAGAGAGCGTTGTCGGCCATTCCAATGCGGAAGGAGTAAGATTTCGTGAAAGCCACCCCTAGCCATAAGCGATAAAGCAGAGTCGCCTCTCTTCGGTGGAGTCCAGTTGGCATATAGAGATGCATCAAAGAGGGCAGATGGTATTGATGGTTGCTCTGGTTGGTCTGGCTGTTTGGTGTGCACCACAGAGATAGCGTGATCTCCTGTGCAAGCACTCGAAGTCTGCTAGCTGAATTTAATGATATGCAGTGGCTAGAAATACCAGGCACCTAAACCTGCGAGTTCCGCTAAAGCAATTGCGAGAGTCTGATGAGTATCGGGCCAGCGAAACACAAGGAGTAAAGACTGCGACCAACGAATGGGGCGCTCACAATTTTTCAATGTTCGCGAGAGCAACCATTTGTAATAAGTTCTCAGTATAGAAGATTTTCTATGCAGTCCAAGTGTTAAGCATGCCGAGAACTACTGCACAAAAACTACATAGTGTTTGCGCGATTAATATGGCGTTCACAACGGGAACGAAGTAGCACGACTAATTTATTTCCTACGCTGTTACACGGAGGACTTGGCCTGTCACACCTGTTTTTCAAGGAACTCGTTGCTAGATTTTCTTTCCTGCATGACCAAACACACTGTTTCCTAAGAACGCTTATTTAGGTGAGATTAAGAGATGAATGATTTTAAGCGTCTGCAGACGTTACCAAATCAAAGCACGAACGGGTGTCCTAAAGTTGGTCGTTCTATCTCATAGGATTTTTAAGGCCAGGTTTTCGTCCGTCTATTTGGTAACCGTTACAAGAAAGAGGCTGTAGCGAGATATTGTCGAAACGTTTTTTGCCTTTTACAATGTGTAGTTGTATAATGCTATGTACAATACCCGCCGTGGTTGCTCAGTGGCTATGGTGTTGGGCTGCTGAGCACGAGGTCGCGGGATCGAATCCCGGCCATGGCGGCCGCATTTCGATGGGGGCCAAGTGCGAAAATACCCGTGTACTTAGATTTAGGTGCACGTTAAAGAAACCCAAGGTGGTCGAAATTTCCGGAGTCCTCCACTACGGCGTGCCTCATAATCAGAAAGTGGTTTTGGCACGTAAAACCCCATAATTTATTGCTATGTATTATTTAGGGTCACAAAAAGATATATTCAAAAGGATCAAGCGGTTGCCTATCAGGTCACCCACGAAAGCCATTCTTTGTTCAGCTACGCACCGACACCCTCTCACTTAACCCATGGCTGCAAACTGAAGGCATGTGCGTACATTGTTCAGTAAGTCGTCCGATCTGTAGAAGGCCTGAAACAATCGAGCACGTTTTTTCTACATTTTCATGACGCAAGGCTCTCGTGGGATGTTTTGCAACGCACCACCATAAAAGACTTACCAATGGCAACATTTGGCATTACATTTTTACCATGTGCCGAATCGAAAATTGTGAACAAGGGCGGGGAAATAACGATGTTAGGCTGCCCTGCACACATAGTGAGTGGAAAGGCCGCGCGGAAGTGCGGCATGCTAACGCACTTCGAAAGCCAGCGAGATACTACTTTATAGGACCTTAAGTACCGTCCGAATGGATAAGTGTGCTTGGTGACTCAGCTTCCAAGAAACCTCAGTTATTGCTTTTCATAGCCGAAATTGGGGCTTTTGAGCTTCCTTTGAATTTTCTTTTTGTTCTGTACACATCTATTCACATGTGAAAAAAAAAGAAGCAAATAAAGAAAAAAGTATACATAAATATTTGGGGAGCCTCACGTTCATTCAAAGGCGGCACTTATCCAACTCAGTTGTGGCGCAGCCTGCTAAACCGTCAGGTTGCTGTCGTTAGGGAACCCTCGTTACATGCGTATGATTCCGCTCAGCATCGGATAAATTTAAAGGATCTCTTTCGTCATTGTAGAGGGGTACACTGCCAGCGGCACGTACCTACTTACCCAAGTTGGCATCGAAAAGGTTCACTGAAGATTACCAGCACAGACCGAGGGACACATACCAGGGCTCCAAGTGGGTTAAAAAAAATTAAATATATCAGGTTTTACGTGCCAAAACCACTTTCTGATTATGAGGCACGCCGTAGTGGAAAACTGCGGAAATTTAGACCGCCTGGGGCTCTTTAACGTGCACCTAAATCTAAGTACACGAGTGTTTTCGCATTTCGCCTCCATCGAAATGTGGCCACCGTGGCCGGGATTCGATCCCGCGACCTCGTGCTCAGCAGCCTAACACCATAGCCACTGAGCAACCACGGCGGGTCTCCAAATAGGTGTCACACAGTTTCATTAGGCAGCGGTAACCACCTAGTTCCGCATCCACAGTGACCCATGACGGCATCAATGAGGCTCCTTGAAGAGTGGCACACAAGTACACATTGCCACCTACTCATCCACTCATGTTGGTTCAACGGTTGATTTCGAACCCTGTTCCGTCAGCACAGGAGCCCGACCGTGGGCTACCCAGTGACTTATGTATGCGGGAAAACGGTTACATGCAAAACTATCAAGCCCTCAGAAATTGCGTGAAGTACCGTAAGAATACTAACGCATTAAAAGAAACTTTTTAGGAAATCGTCTTCATCATCGTTATAATCAGCACGTAGCCACATACTGCTAAATATGGGGCATCTTGGACCGCGACCTGCCGATGTTGTCACCCCCAAAATGTTACCTACGCTGAGTACATGATTTCCTTCCTTTGTTTTCCTTAGTCGTTTCATTGGAGCTCGCACCCGGAAGATTAAACTTTTATCAGCGTAGCCTCATTACCCTTATTTATTCTCTGCTAATGTCAACAAGGCTGCCTTGCAAATGATTTTCACATTCGTTGTATGTAATTGCGATGTTCTGTTTCTTTAGTAGTTGTCAGGAGTAGTGCATATTAATTTCTCAGTATGCTTACGATGTAGAGGGTTCAATTCATGCACCAGCCCATTTTGCTCCTGCAGTGCCACCTCAACAAACGCGATAGAACGAAGAAAAACAAAAGAAACAAATTTTTGTTAAATGGTGACACCCCTAACTAGTACTATCATTGAACGCTCACTTAAAACACACCTAGTAAGCAAAATTTTATGTGCAGTGCGAAGGACTCCAATTTATTTGCTCCCCGAACTCTTCTCCGGATACATACATAAATTTTGAATAGTCAATGCTTTCCCAAGCCAGCACTCAAAAACTAGGTTACAGAAGCCATGTTCTTGGAGGTTCGCTTACATGAAATGAAATTTGAAAATGAAATTTTGATTACAGTGATCTAAGAGCTTAGACATTGGAATGCTTTTCGGTTTATGCGCATTGCAGCTTTCGCTTTGCTGCACGATACTCGAGAAACGGTCCGCACTGGTGACACTGCCTGTCACTAGAGCAACAATGTCTGGGCGAGGAAAAAAAAAAAAGGTTTATAGAGACGATGTGCAAGGCGGATTAAATGGAATCGCTAAACACATTAGTGAAAGAAGCCGCGAGGCGCAAACAAACATGCCCCTCTGCCCCTTCCTCCCGCCCTTCTACTCTACTGGGTTGTTGTGATCCAGGCGGGATTAGGGCAACCTGCAACCCTAGGCTTTCCCGACACTTGTATTTGCCAACGCCGGGCGCTTTCGGCTGATCCGAGACGCTAGAGGACACCGCTAACCGTGGTGCACTAAGGCATAACTGCGAGTCGGCCTAGTTGGAACAGATTCATCTTAAAACTTTTTGTGCGCAAACAAACCAGGACGAAGAATAGGGGCAACAGAAGGACAAGCGCTCGTCCTTGTGTTGCCCCTGTTCTTCGTCCTTGTTTGTTTGCGCACAAAAAGTTCTAAGGTGGTGCACTACTTTTCAAAGCTAGATGGGTATGTGTGAGGAAAAAAAAGTTCAATGATGTCTGCAGAGTTTAAAGTAGCGGTAGGCTTCACATGCTATTCCAGGTAAGATCATGAGGAGCGAAAAAAAAGGGAGTGAGATAAAAAAGAAAGAAAGCAAAGACAAAGTAACCCATACGCGCGCGCATAATGCACTAGCACAAAAGTTATTTAAAGAGTCTCACGGAGGCCTGTATCCCCCAGGAATGCTATAAGCGCGATAGCGGGGACCGATTCCGATCCAGGTCACTGCCTCGGTACAAGAACGTTCCGACGCTGAAGAGTCGCGTCGTGTCGCATCATTAGCTAAGTCGCCTTGAAGAAGACAAGTCCACTTGTCGAAACGTTGGCTCCTGCTTTCACCTTGTTCTCGTTTTGCTCATCATCATTAGCTAAAGCATTCCCTAAGGCAACCTTCGAGGTTGTTATGTGTCAGGATGGCTGAGACCTCGGTGTCGAAAGCGAAACTTTACCCGTGGCGGCTATACGTGCGTATGCGTGTGAATATAGCGCTGAAACCATGAGGCGTATTTGGTTAGCATGCTGCAGTATTCAATCAGCGATATATGAAGCTACCCTGCCCAATCCTTTGGGCTTTGAGAATTATAGAACTCTTAATGAATCTGCGGTGGTGATTAGTAAAAGACACCGGGAATATTGCGGCATCGAGACTGGGCACACGCGGTATGAAGCGACGTAAGTTTTTTTAGGGCAGTAAATTTACATCAGGTAGGACGATTTGTTTACACGAACCGTAGGTGTTAAGGGCTGATGATAAGCGCCGTATTGAGAATGATAGTGGTCGATGTACCCTTCGGTGTGTCCCTCTGCTCTTTTCACCAAGCCCATCTACATTACTGCATGTACAGCACTATGAATCTTTATGGAAATCGCAACGCCAATTTCACTTACTTTTATTATGTCCATTATATCCCGCTTCATCATAACGAGGTTCGACCAAACAAAAACGGTACACTCTTGGTGTCTTAGCGGATGTGCGTAGAAAAAGTTTATTTCGACAAGAGACGATACGAACACTGAGTCATAATCACGGCACAATTCCACCGGGACGAAAACATGTAAGAAACGAAACACAGCACGTTTTCGACGTACGTCCGAGTCCTCACGCACCAACATATAAACACATATTCCCACGGAAAGGCACAGTTACACACAAACTAAATGCCACATGTACAAAATGATCTTCAATATATACAGTGTACACAGTGGTTATGTACAATGATGATGTGATAGAACACTTTACACAATTTTGAAGTGATGTAAGGACCAACGAAATGAACACATTTAAAACTCTGTAAGTCATCTTCACCGACCACGACACACCATGCTATCCTGGAACACTCGCACACGCACTGGTTTTCTAAAGATTTATTACAAAATATTGATTCTGCTCAAGGAAATGTATTTGAAGAAATAAAGTCGTCAAACTATACTTCGCAAACTGCTTTGAAGTTTTATCCACGCACGTCATTGGAAAATACGTTAATGGAAGGCATAGCGTAATTCATTTGAGCGATATTCGTTGCATCGGGAAGCTTTATATCAGTAGCTCCTGTCTGGAAACGTAGAATGCCGTACGTCTCCGGATGCTTTTCATTCGCTTTGTTTTTTTTTTTTTTGCGAGCAAGAAAAGATTGCCCGTCTGTGAAATCGGCGAGAATATGTTTGAAGCCGCGAGGGAAGCGAGCACCGGAGGAGCAAGGAGCCGCGGGTGGAGAGGAGAATTGCTGCGTTCGCGCCCTTTCCCTTTGTGCTTCGTTTCGCGGTGCTCGCTGTGCTTATAAATGGCGTCTCTTCTTTGCATAATTATGTACCACTCGCGCATTCCTCTATGGCACACCAGGCGTGGCACCGTTGATAAGGGGTTCTTCATGAAGAAAGGAAAGGTTGACGCCGTCTTCTGCAGCCCTTGATGGGAGCACGGCTCAGGCCAACCGTCGAGATCAGTGTAGCGTCCGCGACCGCGTTCGCGCCCTTTCCTTTGTGCTTCAACATTATGGTGCTTGCCGCGCATATTTGCGGCGTTCATACGCTTGCGCATAACCCGCATTCGCGAAGTGAGAATCGCAAAACAATCTAAAGTACTAGATTCGCAACTCTAAATCAACAATAAAGATCGACATCCCAATTCTCTAGGCTGACCTACTCAGACTCATAAGTCTGGGTAAGTACATGTGCACAACCTGTGAGTAGGCCTTGTGTTACGCCCAGGAAACGTTACGATTTCATAACATCCGTAAACGTCGTATGTCCCATTTGTTCACTCCAGTTTCTCTGAGCTGCAGTTAAAAATATATATTTTTGGTTTAGTACACAGTTACAAAGGTTTATACTTAGCCCTTTCTTTGACTAGCCGCTAACTGACACATTGACAGCCTTACACCCAAGGGTGCAAGAGTGTGAGTTATAGACTGATTTACGGCCTTAATCGCTTTTGGGGGCGTAAATTATTGTACAGTGTACCATTCGTGTCCCAACGCTGGTGCGATGAGCCGCGCCACCAGTGGCGTTGCAAATGTTTCAAGTCGATAGCGCATGAGATTAGACCGACGGGAAACCGTCGGATGCAGGATTACAAAGCAGTGGTGCCAGCATTAACGTTCGCAAATGCATTATGAGAATCAGACAACGAGTTTAGAAGTTAACCAAACATCGGCAGGCCGATTGACATTTTGGGTTCCAGGTTGAAACGACAAATGAGGCAGGGCCGGGGCCCGCTTTAGATGTATTATTAGGTGCAATTTATACAATTACGATATCGTTCTTTAATTAATTGTTAGAGTTCTAAAAGGTGATAGGTTGGTTTTCTGAAATTTCAACACATTTTTAACGATATATACAAAAAAAGATATTCATGGTCTAATTAAATATTACGCTTTATAAAGTTATAGATATTAATTTTAACTTTTTCTTCAAGAAAATGTAATAAACCTCATAAAATTTGGTGCTGTAATTATTGAGAAAAACGATTTCTCCGTTTCCATGTATTTATATAGTAGCTCCTGAGCTAAAGCTTTCTCTTAAGAGGGAGTCTTAGCCACTAAGCCACTGCGGTGGGTGGAATAAAAAAAATGGAAAATTATATGGAACGTTAAAAAAAAGGACCCAGGGATGGTATTCGGCGTAGAAACTCTCCCTCCCCCCACAAAAGAAAGATATTACCAGAGAAAATTCTGGCGCTACGATTGGTAAGCTGTCGTAGTAACAACGGGTAAAACACGCATTTCTTTCCAAGCAATCGGTGTTCTTCAAGCACAGCATGACAATCTGTCTATGTGTATACGCACAATTGTTGCATGTATAACGCAACATATCGGTGAAAATAACCTATCTTATAAGTGGCAAAGCCAAGTGATGCAAGAAGGACAAAGTTTAAGCCCAATCATGCATTACCTCTGTTCCAATACTCGCCTAAGATGACTACGTAGGCGCCTGAGTGGACAACGGCCATGTTAAGCCTTGTTTCTATACTGACGAAGCCAGTAAAAAAGACTACTTCGCGAAGATTACATCGGAGGTAAATATGCAGGCTACATTGATGCCCATACAAAATGGCGGCTGAGCAGAAGGCTTGCAATATCGTCTGGAAAGTTGTCTGCTCACGGGAAAACACAGTGACGCTTTTAAGGCATACATTGCATTTTTCATAGGTTCGCACACGCAAAGTGTTAAAAATACAGCGATGCGTGTGCTCTTATTTGCTTTTTCTTGTTGACGCGGGGTGGCGTCACGTCGAATTAACGTCTTGAAGTTTTGAATTGAGGGAAGCTCAGAGTAAAATTGATCTCGAAGAATGAGCGAGGGATACGAAAGAAAGTTAATGGGTTGCGAGAGTGTTCAAGTATTTGCACAGGAAAGATATTGACTCATAGTGGAGCAAAAGAACAATAGGAAGCTTACCAGCAAGTATGCGACCAGTATATAGTAAGCAACATGGAAACAAAGAACGTCAAACGCAAAATCAGAGAGGCTGAGACAAGCTCCAAGGTGGCAGTAATGGAAAAGAAGCCGGCTATGAGTAACTACGCAAGAGGTAAAAACGTAATCAGGAAAGAAGCTATTTAAGATAGCTCGAAGCGAAGCTCTTTTCTTTTCGTAGTGAGATCAGGATTTTGGATAGCGCAAGTACGTGAGAAGAATGCAAGAAAAGGCAGGGCGCTATTCTTGTATTCCTTGTATCCTTGTATCCTTCTCACGTACTTGTGCTAGTCAAAAATCATTTGCCATGGTATACTTACAGACCCAAAGTGCTGCGACGGAGACCAGGATGTCTTAGAGTGCGTAGTTAAAAAGTGAGGTAGGCCAATGAAGAATATGCATGTGCTTGCGGCGGTAAAGCTAGGAAAATGATGGAACATGTTTTACTAGAATATGAAGATACCTGCCCAGCTGTCGGTTTAGGCTCCTTTAGATCTCCTTGAATCCCTTGGGTTCAAGGATAGTAGGCGGAAAGTAAACGTGTCCGCAATAGATATTTGTGGAGGCGATTGGAGATTTCATTGCAGGAGAGTAAGGAGACCACAAACAACAGAAGCGTGCAAGGTTAACGTTCCAAATAACGGCTCAGAAAGTCTGTTGGGCATTTGTTTTCGCCCACATAAAGAATGTAGTTAAGCCATTCGGCAAAAATAGGAAAAATAGAGTTTGGTGGCGCAAGCCACCATCTTATTTCAAAGGGGACGCTGGTAGCATCAATCCATCCATCTATCCGTCTTCCAGACGATTCCAGATGCGTTCCACTACTCGAGCGCGAAGTTGTTCTTTCAGCTGTCAACCTTGTTGTTCTTGTTCCCTAGTGAAATGGCGCAACACACTCTGGGTGATCGGCCATGAATCGGGCGGTGGAGGAACTGTTAGCATTTTTTTTTTCTGAATAAATTAGGGTGAAATGAAATAAGTACCTTGTAATTAGGATTTCAAATGTCTGCTCTTGCAGGTATAAATAACCAATTTATCTATATATTCTTTTGAATTTTGTGAACATTATAAGGATTTTCGAAAAATTCTAACATGCAATTCGTTTTTTCTCACGCAGAAAGGTGCAGAGGGCTTCACAAACGTTCCTTTGACTGTAACCCAGTACTGTAGCCTCGAAGGAAAGACTCTTCCTATAACTCTTTCCTTTGGGAGCTGTCAACGTATGCTGTCTCCAATCCTGGTCAGAAGTGGAACACATCCACTGCCTTTCATTCCCATTTTGGGGAAACCGCCATATATACTGGAAGCGCCTGTAGCGTACAGAATAACGTTAGTGCGGCGTTGATTCCCTGAGGTACGCTCTTCGTGGGTCGGGCCACACAGGGGCGGGGTGAAATTGGGAGCCATTGAGGACCGCTGAATTCGCCTCAGTGCAGTCTGCGTCTGACTTCTGGTCGTTGCAAAAGCCGCATTCGACGGTCTCCTCAAAATGGCGTGGGTCATTGTGTTGGCATAGCAGAGAACGCGAATTCCCGTTACGTGTTTCCTAGTCGCTCTCAATGTCATGAAAACGATTGTATACAAGTTGTCTGTTGCATATTAGTTTTAATGTAAGGGATGCTTTGGCTGTCGAATGGGCTACCCTGTTATTATCCTAGCAAGTAACTAAGAGATCAGCAGAGGTTATTGTGGTCAGGACAACGAAAATAAGAAGAAGACAAAGCAAGAAGAACAAAAAAAAAGAGCACAAGAAACATTAAAAAAGGGAACACTATGAAAGGAAGCCTCAGAACCCTGCTCCCGGAATGAGATGCGAAGAAACCCGCCGTGGGTGCTCAGTGGCTATGGTGTTAGGCTCCTGAGCACAGGGTCGCGGGATCGAATCCCGGCCACGGCGGCCGCATTTCGATGGGGGCGAAATGCTAAAATACCCGTGTACTTAGATTTAGGTGCACGTTAAAGAACCCCAGGTGGTCAAAATTTCCGGAGTCCCCCACTACGGCGTGCCTCATAATCAGAAAGTGGTTTTGGCACGTAAAACCCCATATAAAGAAAAAAAAAAGATGCGAAGAAAGAAACTAACAAAAAATGTTATGCATACAGACGCAAGATGCTATGAAACCGAAGCCTATTACTTTAGAGCACATCTGCAGTTCTTATCTGCACTTTCTTTCGTGTCCGAAAGGCAGGCGACAAAAGCGTAAGTAGTTGTGAATGCAGAAAAACAGCCTTCCTATGCACGTACGGGTGGCACACACGCATGCGCGCTACACAGGCAACACCCTCCCCGCTCCTCTCCCCTCCCCCCCCCCAAGCACACTGCACACAAGTCAAAGACGATAGACGAAAAAAAAAAATGGAGGTGTTTTACATGTAGAAACCATGATCTGATTATGAGGCACACCGTAGTGGTGGACTCCGGATTAATTTCTGACCACTTGGGATTCTGTCCGTGCACTTAAAGCTAAGTACACGGGTGTTTTTGCTTTCAACACCACCGAAATGTGACTGCCGTGGCCGAGATTCGGTTCCCGCGACCTCGTGCTTAGCAGCCTAACACCGAAGCCAAAAGACGATGGACGGATGGACGATTGAGTAACAGCCACAAAGATTTCCTTTGCAAAACAAGGCAGCAAGTTTGCGCAATGCTGCTAATTGCGCATTCAGAGCAGGAAGATACTCGACGAAATATCACGCAGCCACGTGCTCCTTGCCGTCTAGCTGTTTCATTATTATTGTTCTTTTTTTCTCGCGCATCCATAAAAGAATGATGATACGCCGCAAGCAAATCGGAAAACGAGCTAGAAAGAGAAACGCACAAACAAGCGTTCGCATCCGCCTGGTGCCGACGGCAGATGGTAACTGAAGTACTTTAGCGCCAAACAGACGATACAAGAAGAAGAGATACAGACGAGCGCTTCTCTTCTTCTTTTGTCGTCTGTTTGGCGCTATAGTACTTCAGTAATATGCACCAACTAGCCCAACAAAAAGTTCTGCTGGCAGGTGGTAAGCTGGGCTTGTTGCAGGCTTGACCTTCTCGGATGTTACCAACGCGTACACGCGCCCTGCACTGACCTGCGCGCTAAGCTCGTCGCCCGTCACACGCGCAAGAATTATCCGGCTGCGCGACAGCGGCCAAAAAAAAACAAATAAAGAAAATAAAAGGGAAAGGCCGGAGCTCGGTAATCTTCATTTTCCGGGAGAGCGACCCGCTGCCCTTCCAGACAGCGTCACTAAAACATGCAGTCGTGGAGTTGACATTTGCCCCCCGCCGTTGCTACCAGATGTGAGCTGGGGTCATCAATGCATAGTGCAACTCGTGTCGACATAGGCCTTGACCCCCCCTCCCCCCGCTCCCGAGAGAAAACGTGGTACGCACTCCTTGACCGAGATCGCGAGATTGCAGATTCTTGCGCCCCCTGTGAGTGAGGGAGGTCTTGAGATTGATTGCACGTGGAGTATTTGGTGCGCATACTTGCAGTCATTGTCGGGTTTGGGCTCGCGCATATATTTTAAATCTTTCTATAATTACATGCCTTTTCCTTTTTGAAGAAGAAATGAATGCGAATCTTGGCCTTTTTAGAACCATGCACCTATCCAAAAACGCCAAGAGTACTGCCCAAATAAGAAAAAAAAACAAAACAAAAAGAAACACAGAGAAAGTTAGTGGCAAATAACAAGCACGCTAAGCAGAGCCTATGACTTGTTAACGCATGTGTAATAGTAGTAGTACAGCAATAATAATAATAATAATAATAATAATAATAATAATAATAATAATAATAATAATAATAATAATAATAATAATAATAATAATAATAATAATAATCTCCATAGACCTAACAGAGACACTCACATTACCTAACCTAACCTGTAGACACAACAAATCGTATGCTCTTTTTCTCCCCAACTTGATACATGGAAAAACCTGCTGCTCGGACCTGCTTTCTAATGTGCACCATTACATTGCGCAGAAAAACACAAGGAAACAGTGCGCCTTCCCGCGTTCTGCTTTTTGTAACCACCCATCTAGAATGCAGGGGAACATAACGCCGATTCGGAGTGCCTGGATATGTTCATGCTCAATTTTAATATTTTCCTGAAAGGATTTGCAGAGGAGCTTCAGCAATCGAACAAAAAGCTCTCACCTGTTGTGTGTTCTGTCATTCTGTAATCCTCTGCCGTTTCTCCCCGTTTGATTTGTATTGTTTTCATGTACACACTTTATGCCCTACTAAAATCTTTATCGCGAAATTATTAATTTTTATGTGTGCGCACGTGTGCATGTGTGTATGTGAGTGTGTGTGTGTGTACACTGCTTTTCTTGTGAATTGTTTTGCCGGGTGCTCCAGCACCAAGGCCCTCTAGGTTGTTCCTTGTCACAATAAACACCTTCGATTGATTTATTTATTACTATCAATAATTTATTTAGCGCACTCAAGAACAACACTGAGGTCTGAGTGCAGGTGCATAGAGAAACAAAAACAACATATGTAGAAATTTAAGACTACGACCGAAAGATATGGGTTAAAAAGTTACATAAAGAACAGAAAAAAGACTATAAACAGCTATATAATAAACAATAAAATAATAATAAGCTTCGAGGTAGTAGCAATGATTTTTTTAGAAGTTGTTGCACTAGTAGCAGCAATAGTTTCTTTCCCAAGAATATATGGAAAAAAAAATGCACGTCTTCACGGGGGTGTTCTTTTTTGAATTTAGGGAGAACGAAGAGGGATTGATCAGGGTTCGTCACTGATCCAACATAATTTAGGACTAGTGTTCTTGTAGTACGTGTTTGTCATATTTATCTCTGTCCTTTTGTATCGTGATCCACAGATTTGCTTCGTTTGTGTTTTCTTATTTCCTCATGACTTTCTCTTTTGTTCTCGTTATTTTTCTGCGCTAAAGCTTTGAAACAGCCCGGCCGGTACGGTGATCAGCCTTCCCGTACTTCGGAGCTGATGAAGAGAAGGAAGTCCAAGCACCGGTTATCTGACTTCATTCTTTTTAGCCACTCAAAATTTCTCAATGCTGCTTCTTTTCTAGATTAGTGCTATTTTTTTTTTCTTAGATCACCTGATTCTGTCACCGCATGTACCCGCATATCCCCCATAATGGGTATGAGTCACTCTCCAAAACAAACAAACAAACAAACAAACAAACAAAAAAACAAGTGCGTCAATCCATTCACAACAGAAGTGCTACGAATTCGACGCGGAAGATTGTTGGATTAACTCCTTACACGCGATGAAAGTCTTTTTTTTCGCCGCTGTTGCAGAGTGCGTTGTTCAAGAGGAAAGATATTAAAATCTCCAAAATAATGTTCTTTTCTTTTCTTTGTTTTTTGTTGTTGTGCGGGGGAAAAGCTTGTTTCTGTGGAAACTTTATGGAGTCTTGCGTTCCGAAACAGAACAACAGATTATAAGGGATGCTCCCTCCCTCTAGGCCAAAAAGAAGTCGATTTAGGCCTGCCGCCCGTCTGTGAAAGCCCTGTTTCCTTCGTGTCGACGCCTCTGTCACACTGTACCGACGCCGAAATTCTGCCGACGGTCGGCGGAATAGCTCGGCGTGGGCACAGTGTGACAGACGCGCCGACACGATGGAAAAAAACGCTGTCACCGACAGTCGGCAGACCGAAATCGACTTCTCTTTGGCCTAACTTGTGTGAACGAGCCTATAGGGTCTGATATAATTGTGACTGCAGGAGGCTTTTTAACGTGCATACCCGAAGCGCGCTTCATGATCGTTCTTGCTGCTGGAATCGAACCTGCAACCTCGTGTTCAGCAGCGCAACGCCATAGCCGTTAAGCCAGAACGGCTGGCGACCAGAGGAGGAGGAGGAGGAAAGATAAAAGTAGAAGGCAGGGAGGTTAACCAGAATAACGTCCGGTTGGCTACCCTACACCGGGGGAATGGGAAAGGGGAAAACAAAGATAACAGGGAGAGAGAGGAGGGAAGGAAAGAAGGAAATTGCGGGGCGACCAGAGGAGTTTGATGACGGCCAATGTTGGAAAAAATACTGCGGGACGAAAATGAGAAAAGAGTAAAGAAAACAAGAACGAAAAGCAGTGGTGGTCTCATTTGATGCCTCGAACGCTTCCAAGAAGTGAATTCTGCCTACAGTAAGCTTGATTGTTTTTTTTTTTTACGGTCAAAGCTGCAGAAAGTCATTTCAATATGTATCAGTATATTAGGGGAGGGCGAACGATCGAAATTTCGAATAGGAATACAACTGCTTCTTCAGTCGTATTCGATTGGAGATTCGACTATTCGAAGTTTGTCGAATATTTGTTTCTCCTCGTATGTAATGGTTAACGAGACTTATTCTAGCCCGCAGGCGAAAAACAATATAGCTACAAGCGGCGGCTGTTAGGAATAATTTTGCTGCAGCACATACACGGTAACTGCGGAAGCGTACTAGTGGCTGATTGAATGCATAGAACCGAGAACCTCTGCACAACCATATCCCATCGTTCGATGACGATGCCTTGCCTTTGCAGCTGCCTATACTGGTGTGCTTTCGCGAGTTGAAGAAGGTAACTTATTATTCGGTGAGATTTTCCGAATAATACGTTACCTTACTCAACTCAACAATCTGGTCACGTACTCTTCCGGTGTTTCATTTGTCATTGTCACGGTGTGCCCGGTATACGATCACATTTCAGTTGTGTCTCATATACAAGTTCTTAGGTTGATCGGACATTCTGATTGTGAACGACATTACATGCGTGAAACGATGTAAACAAGCAGCCCTAAATTTCTTTTTGCGAAGCGCACCAATCACAAGGTTTACAGTTCACTTTTTTTTTAGAGATGAGAAAGCATTCATTGCTTGACTCGATAGTCGAAGGTCGTTTTTCTCCAACCTTCGTATTCGAATGGATGAGAAAAATCACCATTTGAACACTTGTAGTGAGTAGATTTTCATCTCGACAACTCTGGTGGCGTCGTAAAGTCGAACAAGCTTCCCGAAAGATGACTGGACACGCCAATGCCGATGATATCGCAAATTACACGGTGGCCAACCGCGCAGTTGGCGACGAGTGGATGGCTCTGCGCCAGCGACATTGATGACAGGAAGCGGGCAATTATCGCATCGTGTTTTTCGATTCTCGGAGGGCCAAGGTTGAAACCACCGTCGCTCCTCCGGGAATATTGCTTTCACATTGAATGACCTTTCTACTTCTTTTTTTTTTATCCGATGGGGAGTGCTTGTACAATTATTTAGTTGAGTGCACAGGAGTGATCTTTCTTCTTGACCTGCTCGTCCATGAAATCACGGAACCTGAACGTACTTTTATATCTTAGTTGTGTTTTTTTTAAAACTAAGCTTTCTTTTCGTACGATCCCATGGTTTCGCTCGAGTTGGTCGGTTTGTAAGTCGCTGTTCGGGTTCTCATCGAGTCGATTGTTGCTCACTCTTAAAGAATAAAAAAAAGAGAGCATGTCCAGCAGCACGGTTCCAACGTCTACCCCCTAATGCTCTATTAGACCGCAATCCCACTTCATTTGTTCTTTATTTCGAACTTGGCTACAAGCCTGAATAGGTGTTTGTGATCCCAGATTACACTCGTTTTTTTATTATTTTTAAAGCATGTACCATTGACATCCCATCTTCGTCGCAGTCAAACGTCTTATACAGGTCACGCACTTCCCAGTCATTTACATAAATTACTCATGCTTAGATCAGCCGTTAACGTCGCAATGTCTATGTGTATGCAAGCATATTACGTCAGACTGCATGCAGACCGAGCAAGAATAAATAAGGTCCATCTGTTGAAAATCACCTTCAGTCGGTGAAATACTGATTCTCATGTAGATTGAGGAGTACGTCTGTCTCTAAGGTTATCTGATATATATCCAGGAAGAAAATGGCATTAGTATAATCAATGAAAACGTATTCAATAGTTTCAGCTTTGTTGCACAGAAGGCACCTGCTTCCTCACGACCGACTGAATCCTTCTTACGTCTAACCCCGGTTTCACAGGCAAGTTTTCGGTTTGCAGCATAAAGGAAAATGTCTCAACGTTAGCTGGTACGCGCATATCTTTAAGCCCGTTGAACTCGTCTTGCCCACGCCATTCTTGGAACGTTAACCGATACCGTGATGCAAGCAGCCCGCTCTCAATGCGATTCTTCGTAAGACGCTTTGTTTTTACATTGGAAAGGTACCAAGTGGAATCTTGCCGCGAGGAACCGATGGGACACCGCCACTTCGCGCGAGAACCGTGACATGGTGTAACGAGTGCCAATGACAAAAGAGACGGAAAAGAAACAAGAAAACCAGCCATGACAACTATTAGCATGGTCGAAAAAAAATAGGAAAGGGTCTCTTTCTCGTGTTATGAAATTACATGAAAGGCGACACAACTTGGCGAAGAAACAAGTGACGCAGCGACATACCACTTTTCTTTACTCGACGAAACAAATTTGTCGTTCGTTTTCGCTCCCACGTAGAGCACCAGATAAACGAGGCAAAGATGCGGTGAAATTGTTTTTGAAAGTGCTTAGGTGTGCAAGACAGTGCCTGTCAAAGTTACATTATTTTTACAGCGAGAAAGAAAAAAAGAAGGTTACAATCACACGTGCTCTTTTTTCGTGGCAAACCCAACTGCCTCATTCAGATGGTTGATACTTGTTGCTTTTGATGGTGATTTCTCTACTATATGGCACGCACTCAGAACGGGGGATTGGTTAAGATCGGGCGGTATCTTGCCACAAGAAACTGTCTCTCCGAGGTGATCAGCGCTTATTGATGATTGTGATTTCCATAATGTGGCAGATACTCACTACGGGGGATTAGCCAAACAGCGCATGTCCGCGCACTGGTCATTATTATGATGATTTCCATATAGATACATATACTCACAATGAAGGCAGGGATGGGGAGAGGTTGAGGTTGGTCGAGACACAGAGTGTACATATCGTGCCAACGCCAACTGGCTCTTTGAGATGATCGCTGCGTTTTGAGGATGATGGTGATAATTTTCACACTGCGGCGTATCACACAACGGAGGATCGGCCAAGAAGCAGCGAAGTAGATTTCTGTCTAACTTTTCCTCTCTTTCCAGGCCCGGGTAATGGTTCCACGGGCTGATAGCTCAGAGCGCGAACGAATGCAAGAAGGCAAAGACGTAGGTTCGCCGAAGCTGCGAGCAAGAAAAATCAGAAAGAATTGCTGGCGCCACACGTTGTGCCATCCCCCTTTGCATAAGTTTCCTTAAAGCTCGGTTCACATATGAATAAGTGCGCGTCTCTTACACATACATTATGCACGCAATTATTCATATTAAAGTAAAAAAGCAGAGCGTTGCGAAAAAAAGAAGAGCAAGTATGAGTCTCGATCTGTTTCTCAACTTTTTGTTTGACAAATGGGTGTACCAGAAAGCGCTGCTCCCTCTCTTTCACCCCCCTCTCCCCTTCACCTCTGTTTCGGGAAGAAATATTAGTATTCAGAAACGCTCCTCGCTTTCAAACACTCGAATGGTAAGTGTAAATAATAATAATAAAAAAAGGATTGTGTTGCGAATTACAGCTTGTTGCATGAACTGTTCATTACAACGCCAATCACGTTTTGCACTTAGGCAGTGTACACTGAACACGTTTCATGGTTCTAGAAGCACAGAAGGAATACTAAAACGAACAAACACACAAACTAATCAACAAAAAGGGCACGCGAATTTCCTCGACGAAGCAGCATTGAACTCGTGCCGTAATCAACAACAGGCACAGATCACATAGCGGCCACAAAACGCTCGAAATATTATTTGCAAATAATGCGCTGGAGTGACCACGTGCCTTAATATGTAGGGTTGGTACGCGATGTTTTGCAATGCGGCTGTAGCGCGAACTATAAAAACAAGTAATGAAGAAAAGAGGAGACTGGTTCAATCGAGTCAGCACGCAGCCTCATTACGGCATTCGGCGAGAAGCCTGCCCGATTCCCGCTCCCAACAAACATAATGATGAATTCCCATCGCATTTCGCTCTCTCAACTCCGCGGGCACGGTCAGTGAGCGACGTCGGTAAAGTTGGTGTTGCGTGCGTTTGAAGTGGCAGAACTGCGCGGCAGGATGTGGACTGACAGAAAGTCGACAACACAAGCGCTGCGTTGTCGACTTTCTGACAGCCTTCGCTTTGCGCGCTGTTTCCGACTTCAAATCACGTAGTCAGCAGGGCAACGTTTTTTTTTTACTGCGTATAATCTACGAGGAAGTCATCCCAACTCATTAGAAATAAATGTTTCGTTCTCTCTCTCCATCTCTCTCTCTCTCTCTCTCTCTCTCTCTCTCTCTCTCTATGCATATCTTGTGTCATCCGCTGGTCTAGGTCTTCATGCTGTGAGCATTTCAGATGGCGATGAATGGCGAGACGGGAAACAGCTAACCTAACCATTGCCCAACTCCACAAGCCTATTCCAATGAGATTGGTGGCATAGGCTGCTGACAGATAAGATTTGATACCGAAAAGTTGCCGTGGCTGTCGCATGCCGAAAAGGTGGAAATGCATGCGTCCCGAAGTATAGACATGCACCTTTAAGAGACAGCAAACAGCAAAGCTATATGTATCAAAACTGATAATGTATCCTTCAAAAGAAAAAAAAAACCATTGCCACTCATTCGGCGGAAAATGGTTGATAACTACACTGAAGAAAGTGAGAAGTGAGACTTCTCCGTTTTGATTTACTATAGAGTAAGCGCCAAAAACAACGCGAACGAGAATGAAGGACGCAGGACAAGTGTTGACTTTCAACGAATGATTTATAATGAGCCAAAACACGCATTATATAAACGAAACCGCACATGTCATTGCAGGTGTAATGCGTAGAGATAGGACTTTTTGCATTGGTGCCTGCATTCTTTCAAAAACAAACAATCCCACTAATAGAGCGCGCATTATAGGAAACATTCGAAAAATTTTAAATTATTTTTGGCACTCGACGTGAAAGTCCGCCGCCGTCGCTTGTAGCGCTCAATACATGTCACCATGTCATGACACAACAAGGCTTATCGTCGAACGTTTTGCCTGTTTTGAATTTTGCCCCACAACCTCAGCTCCAGCGAGTAAGTGTGACATCACAGATTTAGAAGTCTCTTCCTGTGTTACATCATTAGGGCTTGCGTAGGTGTTGGAATAGCTCAGTCAGAATGCAAAGCTGAACAGTAATGACAGACATACGACACAAACACAGCCTCGTATTTATTCCGTTTTTGGCAGTCAGGAAAATTTATCAGAACTTGCTACGTTAAGTCTTTGTTCCATATAGAATGCAACGAGACCCGTTGTTCGCCCATGAACGCTTAAGTGGACATTATAGACTGAAACAATTCTTTAGCTAAATTAGTATTTTACCCTTCCGCATTACCAAAAAAGCCACACATGAGGTTATACCGTGCTAAGAGACACGTTAATCCCGGTAACGCGCGTGAACGAATAAGGGGTGGCGACGTCACTTTCGATGACGTCCCCAAACTCATGACGCCATGACGTCATGCATTTTGACGGCCTCTACTCGGGTCTATATTACTTTTCGTTGAAAAGCGGGAACTACGTTGTCTCGTAAAAGAGCCAAAGACCGAATTTAGTAAGTTTCGATAGGTTCTATCTGAGCCACATTGGCCCAAATGCTAAAAAAAAAACAAACTTGGAAACCCGTGACGTCACAATGGCAGTTCGCCGCTGGAGTTTAGGCGCGCAATCTAAAAGGTGAAATTCTTACCTCGATTTTCTATTCTAGCTAGAACAGTTCTAGCTAGAATAGAATAGCTAGAATACTAGTATTGGACATTTTAACGCGAGATTACCGGAAAAATATTATCGAGATAATGCTTTCGCACCCTAGCTGATGTAGTGTGCCTTGTGAAGGTTCCGTTTGACTAGTTAACGAGCGGAAGCTGTCAAAATCCCTGACGCCATGGCAAATCGACGGGGCGGAGGAGGGGGGGGGGGACGAGCGAAGTGCACCGTCGGAACCGGTGTTTTGTTTCTCCTGCGTTTTTCTCTATAGCTGCATCTTCTGGGAGCAGTATTCTTGGGCGATCACTTTCGGAGGTACTCTTTCTACACGATTACACGGGACCATCGCCCGGCGCGTCGAAGTCTACGAGCGAAACGTTCCTGTCACGCTGTCCTAGCGCAGTTGACAGTTGACAGACTGCCAGAACGCTGCGATTCGAAAATACCCGAGAATGCCACCCATGTCCAGGAGTTTTCACAACAGTGCCGGGAAAGTTCTTTCTCAAAGATCACGTGCATCATCATCAGCCTGTGTCCACTGCAAGACGAAGGCTTCTCCCAATGATGTCCGGTTATTCCTGTCTTGCGCCATCTGAGACCATCATATGGTTGCAAATTTTCTGATTTCTACAGTAATAATAATAATAATAATAATAATAATAATAATAATAATAATAATAATAATAATAATAATAATAATAATAATATTTATAATAACTGAAAAAGAATTTGTCTAACATGTCATGTCAGCTCTCCGTTCAAGAAATAAAAGGAAAGAATCGCCGAAGATTTTCGCGTTTTTATTTCCTTCATCGAGCGAGAAACGCCAGAGGGATTGCTCGGTTATTCGGACTTTAGGCGTCTGGCACACGGAGACTTAACAGCACATTATGCGAACGATCGAGTGATGCATTAGATAAGAAGAGGCGCGCCTGTGAGTGGTCGCTTACTCTTACTTCTTCGCGATGGGAACAGAACGCTCACACCCCGGCATTCTCTTGGGCCGTTTCATTGCGTATACCTGGCACGAATGTCAGAAGACGCGCAAGCTTCGATTGCCGAAACGGGAGACCAGCGTCGGCATTCCACCACGCTCGTGCGGGTTCTCCGGCTTAACTTGACTAGGTGACCCGTTTGATGAGTTGCGTTCTGCAGCGGAAACTGCGGAACCCGCTGGCTTGTTTATACGTGTTACTCTCTTGTGCAGTTCACTTCCTTAAAACTTATCAAATTACTTTGTTGGATTCGTTTTATGCGATTATTGACAGGTCTGCGTAACGAGATGGTGGCGTTACGAAATCGTGCTCGGTTACTCCTTTTTGCATAGAAATTATATGTCACAATTCACAGAGTATCCCATGACAAAGGTTGGAGAAAGACGCCACACAATGAAGTCAGCACAACGAAGGTTCAGAGCACAAACTGGCATTATAGAAAAAAAGAAAGAAAGAAGAGCTGGACCGAAAATGTCACCAGCTTTCCAAATATTTACAACACAAAATGTTTTAAGGGGGCAAAATTGAAGTTAATCGCTACTTGAATATATATATATATATATATATATATATATATATATATATATATATATATATATATATATATATATATATATATATATATATATATATATCCGACGATCGTGATACTCCCTAATTCGAAATTTGAGCGCAGCTGTATACGTGGTTTCATTTCGCGATATATTGAGGCAAGAAATTTGTGACCGAAATCACTGCACAGACTGGCAGTGGGACATTGCTGCCAGCGCCTTCACAGAGGCAGGGGCAGTATGGGAACGTTGGCATGATGAGCGGTGTTGGAGCCAGCTGTGGAAGAACGCGACGAGGAAGGCTCGAGCAGTGGCTGGATACGAACATTACGTTGTGACCGGCCTCCAAGTGCTCTTAAAATTAATTAAGTACTGGGGTGTTAGTGCCAAAACGACGGCCTCTCTCTCTCCCTCTTTTATAAAATGTGTGTGTCGGAGAGACATCGGCATCATAGGTGCTTCCCGCTGA
Source organism: Dermacentor albipictus (assembly GCF_038994185.2). Taxonomy (NCBI): domain Eukaryota; kingdom Metazoa; phylum Arthropoda; class Arachnida; order Ixodida; family Ixodidae; genus Dermacentor; species Dermacentor albipictus. Next base: position 24,052,743 of record NC_091827.1, on the reverse strand, counting down.
TCCTTCTCTTTTAGGCAACAGTACATATCAAACACGACCTGATTATTAGACAGTCCGTACAGAGGGGCTTCGGGAGAGAGCAAATGATAAAGGAAAGGTAGGGAGGTTAACCAGGACTGAGCCCGGTTCGCTACCCTACACTGGGGAAAGGGAAAAAGGGACGGAAAGATTAAAAGAAGAAGAGAAAGTCCACTTGGGATATCGTTCGGTCACTCAGTCCGGAGTGCGAGAGGCCTAAGGTCACGTATTTCGGATTTTCGAGGGGCGTCGGATTAACTTTAAAGGGTGTAAGGATGGGAGCTGTAGACACATTTGCACCCTTACTGACGATTAAGGGTGTAGGTTATTTTACAGTGCAGAAGCGTAAAGCGCGTGCACATATATGTACTATGTCAGAATAGTGTTCACCTCCGACATCGTTGCATCTGTGTGACCCCCCCCCCCCCCCCCGCCTCCCAATGAAGGAATTAAAGACGCTAGAACGGGGTACTACGTCTTCGCACACAAACTCTTTTGGCGCATTCCGTTGGCCGAAAAGGAGAGGAGGCAAAGAGCAGAGAGGAGCACAGCAGTACTTAGGGCAGCGAAAGTGCGACTGCTTGCTGACTCATTGACAGAGAGAGATTCTTGATGGGGGCGGAGGGTGGAAAGTGGGGCTAAGTGCAGCGCGGTAACTGTCTCTCAGTACAGGACACCTCAACCGCACTGCACAAGGAGGGAGGGCGAGAAAGGAGGGCTGCCCACCACGGAGAGCTCCTGCGAGGGCGAAGGTGTATTAC